>NW_027071880.1:0-51683 GCF_038088225.1 Cyrtonyx montezumae | reverse complement strand
CCCCAACCCCCAAATACCCCCCACCAACCCCCAATACCCCCCCCACCCCCCAAATACCCCCCCCCAACCCCCCAAATACCCCCCCCCAACCCCCCAAATACCCCCCCCAACCCCCAAATACCCCAACCCCCCAAATACCCCCCTCCCACCCCCCAATACCCCCCCCACCCTCCAAATCCCCCCCCCAACTCCCCAAATACCCCCCCCACCCCCCAAATACCCCCCCCAACCCCCAAATACCCCCCCAACCCCCAAATACCCCCCTCCACCCCCCAAATACCCCCCCCACTCCCCAAATCCCCCCCCCAACTCCCCAAATACCCCCCCCACCCCCCAAATACCCCCCCACCCTCCAAATCCCCCCCCAACCCCCCAAATACCCCCCCCCAACCCCCAAATACCCCCCCCAGCCCCCCAAATACCCCCCCCACCCCCCAAATACCCCCCCCCACCCCCTAAATCCCCCCCCCCAACCCCCCAAATACCCCCCCCCCACCCCCCAAATCCCCCCCCCCAACCCCCCAAATACCCCCCCCCACCCCCCAAATCCCCCCCCAACCCCCAAATACCCCCCCACCCCCAAATACCCCCCCTACCCCCCAAATACCCCCCCCACCCCTCCCAAATCCACCCCCCCAACCCCCCCCGGCCCCACACTTACATCCCCCCACCCCCCAAATACCCCCCAACCCCCCAAATACCCCCCAAATCCCCCCCCCCAAGCCCCAAATACCCCCTCCACCCCTTAAATACCCCCCCCAACCCCAAATCCCCCCCCCCAACCCCCCCCGGCCCCACACTTACATCCCCCCACCCCCCAAATACCCCCCCCCACCCCCCAAATACCCCCTCCACCCCCCAAATCCCCCCCCCACCCCCCAAATCCCCCCCCCCAACCCCAAATACCCCCCCCCCAACCCCCCAAGTACCCTCCCCAACCCCAAATACCCCCCCAACCCCCCAAATACCCCCCCTACCCCCCAAATACCCCCCCCACCCCCCCAAATCCACCCCCCCAACCCCCCCCCGGCCCCACACTTACATCCCCCCACCCCCCAAATACCCCCCCCCAACCCCCCAAATCCCCCCCCCCAACCCCAAATCCCCCCCCCCTACCCCCCAAATACCCCCCCCCAACCCCCCCCGGCCCCACACTTACATCCGCACTCCAACCTCTTGCTGGTGTTCCTCATCTCCCCCTCGGCGACGCAGCTGAAGACGACGCCGGAATCCCATTCGCTATCGGTGACGGTGACGCGACTCTCGGTGACGGTGTCCTCCTCGCCGACGACGGTGCCGGTGACGGTGACGGTGACGACGGTGGTCACTTCCGGGATGGGGGAACCGTTTTTGAACCATCGGATGGCGCCGACGGGACGGCGGCCGCCGCGGGTTTGGCAGAGGACGGTGGCGTTGCGGAAGGGACCTTCGAAGGCTTCGCGCGACGGGGGGTGGATGGTCCACCTCGAGGGGGGCGGGGGAGACGGGGTACCTGGGGGGGGGGGGGGGGGATAAGGTGAGTTGGAGGGCCGCCACGAGACCCCCATAACCCCCCCCATTTATACCCCCCCTTCCCCTCCCCCCCCCCATTTATACCCCCCCTTCCCCTTGCCCTCCCCCCAAAATCCTCACTGGGGTTCCCCCCCCCCTCCCCCACTCAAACACTCAACGGGGTTCCCCCCCCCCCATTCATACCCCCCCTTCCCCTCCCCCCCCCCATTTATACCCCCCCTTCCCCTCCCCCCCCCCCCCAATTCTCACTGGGGTTCCCCCCCACCCCCAAATCCTCACCGGGATTCCCCCCCCCTCCCCCTCCCCCTCCCCAAATCCTCACTGGGGTCCCCCTCCCCTCCTTCCCCCCCCTCCTTCCCCCCCCCCCAAATCCTCACTAGGGTTGCAGATCTGGATCTCAGCTTTGCCCCTGGGGTCCCCCCCATCCCCCTCCCCCCCCTCAACCCCAAAACCCCCTCACCCCTCCCCCCATCCCAAAACCCCCTCACCCCTCCCCCTCCCCCCCCCCAATCCCCAAACCCCCTCACCCCTCCCCCCCCCAACCCCAAAACCCCCTCACCCCTCCCCCCCCATCCCTTCCCCGCCCCCCCAATCCCAACCCCTCCCCCCCCCCCCCCCAAATCCTCACCGGGGCCCCCCCCCCAAATCCTCACCGGGGCCCCCCCCCAACCCCCAACCCCCCCTAAATCCTCACTAGGGTTGCAGATCTGGATCTCAGCTTTGCCCTGGGGTCCCCCCCATCCCCTCCCCCCCCCCATCCCCTCCCCCTCCCCCCAATCCCAACCCCTCCCCCCCCCCCCCCCCCAAATCCTCACCGGGGCCCCCCCCCAACCCCCCAAACCCCCCCTAAATCCTCACTAGGGTTGCAGATCTGGACCTCAGCTTTGCCCCTGGGGTCCCCCCCATCCCCTCCCCCCCCCCCCCCCATCCCAACCCCTCCCCCTCCCCCTAAATCCTCACCAGGGCCCCCCCCAACCCCCAACCCCCCCTAAATCCTCACTAGGGTTGCAGATCTGGATCTCAGCTTTGCCCCTGGGGTCCCCCCCATCCCCTCCCCCCCCCCATCCCCTCCCCTCCCCCCAATCCCAACCCCTCCCCCCCCCCCCCCCCAAATCCTCACCGGGGCCCCCCCCCAACCCCCAAACCCCCCCTAAATCCTCACTAGGGTTGCAGATCTGGACCTCAGCTTTGCCCCTGGGGTCCCCCCCATCCCCTCCCCCCCCCCCCCCCCCATCCCAACCCCTCCCCCTCCCCCTAAATCCTCACCAGGGCCCCCCCCAACCCCCAACCCCCCCCTAAATCCTCACTAGGGTTGCAGATCTGGATCTCAGCTTTGCCCCTGGGGTCCCCCCCATCCCCCTCCCCCCCCCCATCCCCTCCCCCCCCCCCATCCCTTCCCCCCCCCCCAATCCCAACCCCTCCCCCCCCCCCCAAATCCTCACCGGGGCCCCCCCCCAAATCCTCACCGGGGGCCCCCCCCAACCCCCAACCCCCCCCTAAATCCTCACCGGGGTTGCGGATCTGGATGTCGGCGTTGCCCCTGGGGTCCCCCCCCATCCCCTCCCCCCCCCCCATCCCTTCCCCCCCCCCCCCATCCCCTCCCCCCCCCCCCCCCATCCCTTCCCCCCCCCCCAATCCCAACCCCTCCCCCCCCCCCCCCTCCCCAAATCCTCACCGGGGCCCCCCCCCAACCCCCCCCTAAATCCTCACCGGGGTTGCGGATCTGGATGTCGGCGTTGCCCCTGGGGTGAGCGGCCACGGCAGCGGAAGGGCTGCCTCCGTTTGCCCCTCGGCGAGCGGCAGCTGGAGGCGGCTGACGGCGCTGAAGAGACGGTTTTGGCGGGAAGGCGCCAGAGGCGGGAAATCCACGGCGGTGACGTTGAGGTGGGCGGAGTCAGTCCAGGTGAAGGAGGCGGAGCCAGGAGGGATCCCAAAGCGGCGCAGCCCACGGTGTACAGCGTGGGGGAGGGGCGGCACGGCACCAGCGGGAACAGCGACGGAGGGGTGGGGGAGGCTGGGGGGGGGGGGGGACTGGTTTGTACTGGTTTGTACTGGTTTGTACTGGTTGGTACTGGTCCGGAATGGACTGTAACTGGTCTGAAATGGACTGTACTGGTCTGTACTGGTCTGAAATGGACTGTACTGGTCTGTACTGGTCTGTACTGGTCTATACTGGTCTGTACTGGTCTGAAATGGACTGTACTGGTCTGTACTGGTCTGTACTGGTCTATACTGGTCTGTACTGGTCTATACTGGTCTGTACTGGTCTGAAATGGACTGTACTGGTCTGTACTGGTCTGTACTGGTCTGTACTGGTCTGAAATGGACTGTACTGGTCTGTACTGGTCTGTACTGGTCTGAAATGGACTGTACTGGTCTGTACTGGTCTGTGCTGGTCCGTAATGGTCTGTACTGGTCTGTACTGGTCTATACTGGTCCATACTGGTCCATACTGGTCTGTACTGGTACCAGTAGGAACCAGTACAGCTCCGGTGGACCCATACTGGTCTGTACTGGTCTGTACTGGTCTATACTGGTCTATACTGGTCTGTACTGGTCTATACTGGTCTGTACTGGTCTATACTGGTCTGTACTGGTCTGTACTGGTCTGGACTGGTACCAGTAGGAACCAGTACAGCTCCAGTGGACCCATACTGGTCTGTACTGGTCTGTACTGGTCTGTACTGGTCCATACTGGTCTGTACTGGTCTGTACTGGTCTGTACTGGTCTGTACTGGTCTATACTGGTACCAGTAGGAACCAGTACAGCTCCGGTGGACCCATACTGGTCTGTACTGGTCTATTCTGGTCTGTACTGGTCTATACTGGTCTGTACTGGTCCGTAATGGACTGTACTGGTCTGTACTGGTCTATACTGGTCTGTACTGGTCTGTACTGGTCTGTACTGGTCTATACTGGTCCATACTGGTCCATACTGGTCTGGACTGGTCCCAGTAGGAACCAGTACAGCTCCGGTGCACCCCATACTGGTCTGTACTGGTCTGTACTGGTCTATACTGGTCCATACTGGTCTGTACTGGTACCAGTAGGAACCAGTACAGCTCCGGTGGACCCATACTGGTCTGTACTGGTCTGTACTGGTCTGTACTGGTCTGTACTGGTCTGTACTGGTCCATACTGGTCTGGACTGGTACCAGTAGGAACCAGTACAGCTCCGGTGGACCCATACTGGTCTGTACTGGTCTGTACTGGTCCATACTGGTCCATACTGGTCTGGACTGGTACCAGTTGGAACCAGTACAGCTCCAGTGGACCCATACTGGTCTGTACTGGTCTGTACTGGTCTGTACTGGTTTGTACTGGTCTGGACTGGTACCAGTAGGAACCAGTACAGCTCTCGGTGGACCCATACTGGTCTGTACTGGTCTGTATTGGTCCATACTGGTCTGTACTGGTCTGTACTGGTCTGTACTGGTCCGTACTGGTCTGGACTGGTACCAGTTGGAACCAGTACAGCTCCGGTGGACCCATACTGGTCTGTACTGGTCTGTACTGGTCTGTACTGGTCTATACTGGTCCCAGTAGGAACCAGTACAGCTCCGGTGGACCCATACTGGTCTGTACTGGTCTGTACTGGTCTATACTGGTCCGTACTGGACTATACTGGTCTGTACTGGTCTATACTGGTCCCAGTAGGAACCAGTACAGCTCCGGTGGACCCATACTGGTCTGTACTGGTCTGTACTGGTCCATACTGGTCTATACTGGTCTGTACTGGTCTATACTGGTCTGTACTGGTCTATACTTGTCTGTACTGGTCTGTACTGGTCTGTACTGGTACCAGTAGGAACCAGTACAGCTCCGGTGGACCCATACTGGTCTGTACTGGTCTGTACTGGTCTATACTGGTCCATACTGTCTATACTGGTACCAGTAGGAACCAGTACAGCTCCGGTGGACCCATACTGGTCTGTACTGGTCTGTACTGGTCTATACTGGTCCGTACTGGTCTGTACTGGTCTGTACTGGTCTATACTGGTACCAGTAGGAACCAGTACAGCTCCGGTGGACCCATACTGGTCAGTACTTGTCTGTACTGGTCTATACTGGTCTGTACTGGTCTGTACTGGTCTGTACTGGTCCATACTGGTCTATACTGGTCTGTACTGGTCTGTACTGGTCCATACTGGTCCATACTGGTCTATACTGGTCCCAGTAGGAACCACAAATCCCACAATAAAAAGGGCGAAATTTGGGGCCAAAAAAAAATCATTCGTCATTAATAAATGATTAATTATTAGAAACGGCGATTTCTGTGAAATTAACGTCTCATTAATTAATTAATTAATTAATTAATTAACGATCGGCGTTCATTAGCGTTAATTAACGTCGGAAAATGTCTCTTAATGAGTCCGGACCCAAATTGGGATTTTGGGGGGGTGGGGGGGGGACATTTCGGAGCATTTTCCATTGCATTAAAACCCCCATTAATTAATTAATCAATTAATTAATTAATTAATTAATTTCGATACCCCCCCCCCATTAATTAACACTTTTTAATCGCTTCTATCGACTCCCGATTATTTCGATTTATTTCTGAATTATTTCGGCCTTTGATTAATTTTTTTTTCCCTTTGAGTTCCGATTATCCCAATTATTTCTCATTAGCTCCATTATTAATTATTAATTCTCGATATTTCCTCATTAGTCCTTAATTATTTCTCATTATTTCCTAATTATCCCCCCATTATTTCTATCGTTCCCCTTTGTTTCCTTAATTATTCCTTAATTATTTCACTCGATTTCTAATTATCCCTATTATTTCTCATTGATTCTCCTTATTTCTATTATTTCCTAATTATTTCTATTATTTTCCTAATTATTTCTATTATTTCCTAATTATTTCTCATTATTTCCTAATTATTCCCCATTATTTCCATTATTTCCCATCACTTCTAATTATTTCCTAATTATTTCTCATCATTTCCATTATTTTTCCGATTATTTCTCATTATTTCTAATATTTCCTAGTTATTTCTCATTATTTCTATTATTTTCTGATTATTTCTAATATTTCGGTATTATTTCTCATTATTTCTTAATTATTTCTTAATTATTCCATTATTTTCCGACAATTTCTCATTATTCCTAATATTAGCGTATTATCTCACCATTTCTATTATTCTCTGATCATTTCTCACTGCGTACAATTATTCTAATTAATTTCTAATATTTCAACTATTTCTCCTTATTTCCAATTATTTCTAAATTATTTCAATTATTTTCTGATTATTACCCATTATTTCAAAATATTCCTACATTATTTCCCTTTATTTCCATTATTATTATTATTATTTCCAATCGTTTCTAATAATTAATTTCTAATATTTCAACCATTTCTCTTTAATTCAATTAATTTCTAATTACTTATCATTATTTCTATTATTCTCTAATTATTTCTCAACATCTCTTATCATTTCTATCTCATCAAATTATTTCTAAATTAATTCTAATATATTTCTTTTTATTTCTCATTATTCCCCGCTATTTTTATTAATTTCTGATTACTTCTCATTATTTCCAATTATTCCAAATTATTTCTATTATTTCTAATAATTCGCAATTAATTTTATATTATTAATATTGTATTATCAATTCCATAGCGTTCTGATTATTTCCAATTATTTGCCATTAATCACGTCCTGTCCCAATTATTTCTCTTATTTCTGATCACTTCTAATCACTTCCAATAAGCTCTAATAAGCTCTAATAAGCTCTAATAATTTCTATCTTTCTCTACTATCTATATTATCTAAATTATTTATATTAGCAACTATTTATGTTATTTTTATTATCTATTAATACCTACAGGTAATATAAATAACATATAGATAATATTATCTATATTATATTATCTATATTAGCAATTAATAATATTTTTATATTATCTATTAATACCTATTATCATATATTAACTACTGCGTTTATTATCTATATTATCAATTATTAATATTATTTCTATTACCCTTATTAATATATTATCTGTATTAGCAATTATAATAATAATAATCTAATTATTGCATATAATTATTATGCACTGTTATATAATGTATGTTATTGTTATGTATTATTATTGGCATTATTATTATTATTATTATTATTATTATTATTATTATTATTATTACGTTTTCCTGTAATATAATATAATATAATATAATATAATATAATATAATATAATATAATATAATATAATATAATATAATATAATATAATATAATATAATATAATATAATATAATATAATATAATATAATACAATATAATACAATATAATATAATATTTAATATTGGATAATATTAGATAATATTATATTTGATAATTTTATTGTATCATTAATGTGATGATATTATATTATCATATCTATTATTCATTATTATTATCATTAAAAATAATAACTTTGAATTATTTATCATTCGATTATTTTTAACCTCAAAATTATTGGAATTATTATATTATTATTGTGATAAATCTATTATCATTTTCTTTCATAGAATTTATTATTTTCTGATTGTTTAATCCGATCGTTATTTAAAATAATTAATATTTCGTATCATTATTTCCTATCTTAAAATTATTAAAAATTGTCACTTTTTATAATGCTAATATTATTATTAATAATGGTCATAATATTAGTAATAATAATAGTAATAATGAAATTAATAGCAGTAATAATAGCAATAATATTAGCAATAATAATAATGATAGTGATGATAATAATAATGATAGCGATAATAATAATGATGATGATAATAATGATAATGATAGTAATGATAATGATAATAATGATAGCAACGATAATGATAATAAAAATAATAGTATTAATAATAATAATAATAAAAACCGTAATAATGTCATAATAATAATACGACTAATAGTAATTATATTAGTAATATAAAATACTAATAGATAATAGATAATACGATTCTTACTGCTATTAAAATTATTTTATTATTTCTACTATTATTACTGCTATTATTATCACTATTTCTATTATTACTAATAATGAAATGACCGTTTTTTTGGACTTATCTCCATTTTTCGACCCAAATTTGCCCTAAAATTGCCCTAAATTTACATTTATCCCCAAAATGACCCAAATTTGACATTTTTTGACCCAAATTTTACCTAAAATTGCCCTAAATTCATTTTTCTTCCCAAAATTGACATTTTTTGACCCAAATTTGCCCGAAAATTTCTCTAAATTTATAATTATCCCCGAAAAGACCCAAAATTGACATTTTTTGACCCAAATTTGCCCGAAAATTTCTCTAAATTTATATTTATCCCCAAAATGACCCAAAATTGACATTTTTTATCCCAAATTTCCCTTCAAATTTTCCTAAATTCATTTTTTGACCCAAGATGACCCAAAATTGACATTTTTGACCCAAATTTTACCTAAAATTGCCCTAAATTCATTTTTCTTTCAAAATTGACATTTTTTGACCCAAATTTGCCCTAAAATTTCCCTAAATTCATTTTTCTCCCCAAAATTGACATTTTTGACCCAAATTTTCCCTAAAATTGTTCTAAATTTATATTTATCCCCAAAATTGTCATTTTTTGACCCCAAATCGATCGATTTTGCCCCAAAATCGCCTCAATTTGACCCAAAATCTCCAATTTTGCCCTGAAATTGTCTAAATTCACCCAAAATCACACAATTTTGACCCAAAATCGCCAATTTTGACCCCAAATCATCCAATTATGACCCAAAATTGCCAAAATTTGACCCAAAATCACCGATTTTGACCCAAATCACCAAAATTTGTCCCCAAATTGCTGAAATTTGACAAAATTTGCCAAAATTGGGCAAAAATTGCCAAATTTCAGCCCCAATTGCCAAAATTTGCCCCCAAATCGCCCAATTTTGGCCTCAAATTGACAAAATTTGGCCCAAAATTACAATTTGACCTCAAATTGACAAAATTTGACCCCAAATCGACCAATTTTGACCAAAATCAACCGATTTTGGCCCCAAATGGACAAAATTTGCCCCCAAATCTCCAAAATTTGTCCCAAAATTGACAAAATTTGACCCCCCAAATCACCAATTTTGGCCCAAATTGCCAAAATTCGACCCAAAATTGACATTTCACCTCAAACTGACAAAATTTGACTTATATCATCCCAAAATTGACCGATTTTGACCCAAAATAGACAATTTTTGTCCCCAAATCGCCCAAATTTGCCCCAAAATGGCCAAAATTTGCCCCAAAATCACCGGAATTTTCCCCAAAATCGACATTTCACCTCAAACTGACAAAATTTGACCTATATCATCCCCAATTTGACCGATTTTGACCCAAAATTGACCGATTTTGGCCCCAAATGCCCAAAATTTGCCCCAAAATCTCCAAAATTTGCCTCAAAATGGCCAAAATTTGCCCCAAAATTTCCAAAATTTGCCCCAAAATCGACATTTTACCTCAAACTGACAAAATTTGACCTATATCATCCCCAATTCGACCGATTTTGACCCAAAATTGACCGATTTTGGCCCCAAATGCCCAAAATTTGCCCCAAAATTTCCAAATTTTGCCCCAAAATCTCCAAAATTTTCCCCAAAATCTCCAAAATTTGCCCCAAAATCAGCGCGGTGCCGTGGACTCACCGGAGGAGACGAAGACCTCGGTCCCGTGGCCCCAGGCGTCGATGCTACCAGCATTACCACACTGACCCAAAATCGTCTTTTCTTCACCCAAAATCTCCTCCCACTTTTTTGGGGGTTGAAAAAACCCAATTTTGGTCAAAATTTGCAATTTTTAACCCAAAATTGCCATTTTTTGCCCCAAATTCCACCCCAAGGTCCCCAAAATTGAAAATTTCTCCTTTGGGATTCATCCCTTCAAAATAAAATTCAAATTTTTCAACCCTTCATTATTTTTCATCTCGATTTCGGGGCAAAACCACCAAATTTTAGTCAAAAAATGCAATTTTTAACCAAAATTTGAAATTTTAATCCAAATTTTGCATTTTTTGCCCCAAATTTCACTCATTTTCCCCCAAAATCAAATATTTTTCATTTGGGGTTCATCTCTTTAAAATAAAATTCACATTTTTCAGCTCTTCATTATTTTTCATCTCGATTTCGGGGCAAAACCGCCAAATTTTAGTCAAAAAAAACACAATTTTTAACCAAAATTTGACATTTTTATCGAAATTTGGCATTTTTTTGCCCCAAATTCCACCCCAAGGTCCCCAAAATAGAATATTTCTCCTTTGGGATTCATCCCTTCAAAATAAAATTCAAATTTTTCAACCCTTCATTATTTTTCACCTCGATTTTGGGGCAAAACCGCCAAATTTTAGTCAAAAAATGCAATTTTTAACCAAAATTTTCCATTTTAATCCAAATCTTGCATTTTTTGCCCCAAATTTCACTCATTTTCCCCCAAAATCAAATATTTCTCATTTGGGGTTCATCCCTTCAAAATAAAATTCACATTTTTCAATTCTTCATTATTTTTCATCTCGATTTCGGGGCAAAACCGCCAAATTTTAGTCAAAAAAATGCAATTTTTAACCAAAATTTGCCATTTTAATCCAAATTTTGCATTTTTTGCCCCAAATTCCACTCATTTTCCCCCAAAAACAAATATTTCTCATTTGGGGTTCATCCCTTCAAAATAAAATTCACATTTTTCAACCCTTCATTATTTTTCATCTCTATTTCGGGGCAAAACCACCAAATTTTAGTCAAAAAATGCAATTTTTAACCAAAATTTGCCATTTTAATCCAAATTCTGCATTTTTTGCCCCAAATTCCACTCCTATGCCCCCAAGATCAAATATTTCTCATTTGGGGTTCATCCCTTCAAAATAAAATTCACATTTTTCAACCCTTCATTATTTTTCATCTCTATTTCGGGGCAAAACCACCAAATTTTAGTCAAAAAATGCAATTTTTAACCAAAATTTGAAATTTTTATCCAAATTTTGTATTTTTTGCCCCAAATTCCCCACGTGAGGATATTCCAAAAGTGACAAAATTTCAGATTTCACTTTTTGAGTGCACTCCGTGGGGAGAAACTGCAGATTTTCCACCCGTGAGAGCAGAATCTTGAGGTAGAAATTCACAAATTCGGGCAAAAATGGTAAAAAATGATTAAAAATGGGCAAAAAATTTGGGAAAATTTGGGAAAAATTGGGAAAAATTTGGGAAAAATTGGGAAAAATTGGGGGAAAAAGTGAAAATTTTGAATATTTGGGGGTAACATTGAGGGAAGGGAAAAAAATGTTCATTTTTGGCGGAGAAATCTGTGGAAAAAGATGAAGTGATGTCATTTTTGGGGCAAAAAATGGATATTTTGGGTGCGACGTCTTCAGATTTTGGGGTGAAAAAAGGGGAAAACGGTGAAGATGTCGATTTTGGGGTGAAAAGGGCTGGAAAAGGTGAAAATAATGATCATCTTTGTGGGGGTGGTCAGGAGGAAAAGGGGAAAATGGGAAAATTTGGGGGAGGAAAATGGGGAGAAAGAAAACGGTGATTTATTTTGGGGGAAAAAAGGGCAAAAATGGGGTTGTAATATTTGGGGCAAAAAAGGTGGAAAACGTTGTCCTATTCTGGGGGAAAAAAGGGCAGATTTGGGCAAAGCGAGGTCTTGAGGGTGAAAAAAAATGGAGATCTCGGCGACGTGAGAGGGATTTTGGGGGGAAAAATGGCCAAAAAAGGCAAAACGCCCCAAATTTTTGGAGTCTGGGGGGAGACGAGGAAATATTTCGCTATTTTTAATCATTAATTTTGCTAAAATTGGCCAAAAATGGCTCAAAAATCCCGCGGCCATGGAAGAGGGGCAAAAATGATCGAAAAGGGCAAAAGTGCCCCAAAATGAAGATGGTTTTTGTTACGGGGCGGAGCACGGTGATAAGCAGCACCACAACCACTACCCACAGTGATACGGCGTTGACCAAAATCCTCTGTTTTTACCCCAAAAGTTGTGGGGTCGTGGTTGAGCGCTCAATGGCAGAGCTCCTTCCTCCCCAAGGGCCCCAAATTTGGGGTGAAAAACCGCAGATTTGGGTCAAAAAGAGCGAAAAAAATGAAGCGTGGAGGATCTGTTTTCTGTGAAAGGGAAAAAAAAAAGCCACGAAATTTGGGTCTAAAATGGCAGAAATCGGTCAAAAAGTGGAAAATATCGAATTTTTGGGGTCGGAAGGGTCGTGGGAGGCACAGAAATATTTTATTTTGGGGGAAAATGGGTCAAAAAGTGGAAAATATCGAATTTTTGGGGTCGGAAGGGTCATGGGAGGCACAGAAATATTTTATTTGTATTTTATATTTTGGTATTACTGATAAAATCGAACCATTATTAATGAAATTGAACCATTATTAATGAAATTGAACCATTATTGATTAATTTTGGCCGTTATTGATGAAATCTAACCGTTATTAAATGAAATTTAACCATTATTAATGAAATCTAACCATTATTAATGAAATCCAACCATTATTAATGAAATCTAACCATTATTAAATGAAATCTAACCATTATTAATGAAATTTAACCATTAATGATTAATTTTGGCCATTATTGATGAAATCTAAAGGTTATTAAATGAAATTTAACCATTATTGATTAAATTTGGTCATTACTGATGAAATCTAACCATTATTAAATGAAATCTAACCATTATTAATGAAATTTAACCATTATTGATTAATTTTAGCCATTATTGATGAAATCTAACCATTATTAAATGAAATTTAACCATTATTAATGAAATTTAACCATTATTGATTAATTTTGCCCATTATTAAATGAAATCTAACCATTATTAAATGAAATCTAACCATTATTGATGCAATTTAACCAATATTAATGAAATCCAACCATTATTAATGAAATCCAACCATTATTAATGAAATCTAACCATTATTAAATGAAATCTAACCATTATTAATGAAATTTAACCATTTTTAATGAAATCCAACCATTATTAATGAAATCCAACCATTATTAATGAAATCTAACCATTATTAAATGAAATCTAACCATTATTAATGAAATTTAACCATTATTGATTAATTTTGGCCATTATTGATGAAATCTAGCCATTATTAAATGAAATTTAACCATTATTAATGAAATTTAACCATTATTAATGAAATCCAACCATTATTAATGAAATCTAACCATTATTAATGAAATTTCGGCCACAATTTCTGAAATTTCACTTCTGTAGATCAGATTTAATGACAGTTAAATTAAATTAAATTTAAATTAAACCAAAAATTTGGCCACCATTTTTGAAATTTCACTTCTGTGGACAAAACTGAACCTCAGTAGACAAAAATTTGGTCACAGTTGACAAAATTTGGTCACAATTGACAAAATTTGGCCACAGTTGACCAAATTTCACTTCTGGGGACCAAATTGAACCACAGTTGACAAAAATTCGGTCACAGTTGACAAAATTTGGTCACAGTTGACAAAATTTGGTCACAATTGACAAAATTTGGTCTCAGTTGACGAAATTGAACCACAGTTGATAAAAATTTGATCAAAGTTGACAAAATTCAGTCACGGTTGACAAAATTTGGTCACAATTGACAAAATTTGGTCACAGTTGACAAAATTTCCCCTCTGGGGACCAAATTGAACCACAGTTGATAAAAATTTGGTCACAATTGACAAAATTTGGTCACAGTTGACAAAATTTCCCCTCTGGGGACCAAATAGAACCACAGTTGATAAAAATTTGATCAAAATGGACAAAATTTGGTCACAATTGACAAAATTTGGCCACAGTTGACAAAATTTCACCTCTGAGGACCAAATTTAACCGCAGTTGATAAAAATTTGGTCAAAGTTGACAATATTTGGTCACAATTGACAAAATTTCACTTCTGGGGACCAAATTGAACCACAGTTGATAAAAATTTGGTCACAATTGACAAAATTTGGTCTCCGTTGACAAAATTTCACCTCTGGGGACCAAATTGAACCACAGTTGACCAAAATTTGGTCACAGTTGACAAAATTTGGTCTCAGTTGACGAAATTGAACTACAGTTGACAAAAATTTGGTCACAGTTGACAAAAATTTGGTCACAATTGACAAAATTTGGTCACAATTGACAAAATTTCACCTCTGGGGACCAAATTGAACCACAGCTGACCAAAATTTGGTCACAGTTGACAAAATTTGGTCTCAGTTGACGAAATTGAACTACAGTTGACAAAAATTTGGTCACAGTTGACAGAATTTGGTCACCGTTGACAAAATTCTGTCACAATTGACAAAATTTGGTCACAATTGACAAAATTTGGTCTCAGTTGACAAAATTTCACCTCTGTGGACCAAATTGAACCACAGCTGATAAAAATTTGGTCACAATTGACAAAATTTGGCCACAGTTGACCAAATTTCACTTCTGGGGACCAAATTGAACCACAGTTGACAAAAATTTGGTCACAGTTGACGAAATTGAACCACAGTTGATAAAAATTTGATCAAAGTTGACAAAATTCAGTCACGGTTGACAAAATTTGGTCACAATTGACAAAATTTGGTCTCAGTGGACGAAATTTCACCTCTGTGGACCAAATTGAACCACAGTTGATAAAAATCTGGTCACAGTTGACAAAATTTGGCCACAGTTGACGAAATTTCACCTCTGTGGACCAAATTGAACCACAGCTGACAAAAATTTGGTCACAATTGACAAAATTTGGTCACAGTTGACAAAATTTGGTCACAATTGACAAAATTTCACTTCTGGGGACCAAATTGAACCACAGTTGATAAAAATTTGGTCACAATGGACAAAATTTGGTCACAATTGACAAAATTTCACCTCTGGGGACCAAATTGAACCACAGTTGACAAAAATTCGGTCACAGTTGACAAAATTTGGTCACAGTTGACAAAAATTTGGTCACAATTGACAAAATTTGGCCACAGTTGACAAAATTTCCCCTCTGGGGACCAAAGTGAACCACAGCTGACAAAAATTTGGTCACAGTTGACAAAATTTGGTCTCAGTTGACGAAATTGAACCACAGTTGATAAAAATTTGGTCACCGTTGACAAAAATTTGGTCACAATTGACAAAATTTGGTCACAATTGACAAAATTTCCCCTCTGGGGACCAAATTGAACCACAGCTGACAAAAATTTGGTCACAGTTGACAAAATTTGGTCTCAGTTGACGAAATTGAACTACAGTTGACAAAAATTTGGTCACAGTTGACAGAATTTGGTCACCGTTGACAAAATTTGGTCACAATTGACAAAATTCGGTCACAATTGACAAAATTCGGTCACGGTTGACAAAAATTCGGTCCCCGTTGCCAAAATTTCCCCTCTGGGGCCCCAACTCAACCGCCTCAACCCCGACCTCCCCCCAGAGCTCCTCCTCCTCCTCCTCCTCCCCCTTGGCTCTTCCGAACCGGCGTGGTTTCGCGTCGCCGGCGCCCGCGCTCGGCGTCACCGTGACCAGCACCTTTGGCGCAGTAGTAGGTGGCGGAGTCGTCGTCCCTGAGGTTGTTCAGCTGCAGCCGCGCCGTGCTCTGCCCGTTGTCCCTCGAGATGGTGGCACGGCCCTTCACCGCCGCCGCGTAGTATGTGCCACCACCAGTGTTGGTGACCCCCGCGACCCACTCGAGCCCCTTGCCGGGCGCCTGTCGCGCCCAGTGCATGCCGTAACTGCCGAAGGTGAAGCCGGAGCCCTTGCACGCGAGCGTGAGCCCTCCTCCGGGCGCGTAGAGGCCGCCCCCAGACTCATCCAAGGTCACGGCCGCCATCAGACCTGTGGGGCAGGGTGGAGAGCGTTGAGAGCCCGTGGGCCCCAGTGAAATCCCATTGACCCCCATTGAGACCCCATTGATTCCCATTGAGACCCCATTGGTCCCCGTTGAAATCCCATTGACCCCCATTGAGACCCCATTGATTCCCATTGAGACCCCATTGATCCCCATTGAAACCCCATTGACCCCCATTGATCCCCATTGACCCCCATTGACCCCCATTGACCCCCATTGAGACCCCATTGACCCCCATTGACCCCCATTGACCCCCATTAATCCCCATTGATCCCCATTAATCCCTATTGACCCCCATTCATCCCTATTGATCCCCATTAATCCCTATTGACCCCCATTCATCCCTATTGACCCCCATTCATCCCTATTCATCCCCATTCATCCCTATAGAGCCCCACACTCGCCCCATTGACCCCTATAGAGC
Organism: Cyrtonyx montezumae; assembly: GCF_038088225.1. NCBI lineage: Eukaryota > Metazoa > Chordata > Aves > Galliformes > Odontophoridae > Cyrtonyx > Cyrtonyx montezumae. The sequence goes on along the minus strand of NW_027071880.1, from coordinate 34,959 downwards.
CCCATAGAGACCCCATAGGGACCCCACAGAGCCCTATAGCGCCCCCTAGTGACCTCACCTGGCACAGCGGCCAGGAGGAGGAGGAGGAGGGAGGAAGGGCGCGGGCTCATGGTTGCAGAGCCGAGTGCTGCCCCGGGGTCGGAGCCCCACAGCTTTTATGGCCGTACCAAACTTCATGGGGGGGGGGGGGGGAGGGGGTAATTTGCATAAAGGAGGAGTTCGTCTTCGTTAACGACTCAGCGTTAATGACAGAGCTTCGTCACGCTCACGTCGGATGTTAATGAGCCCGGGGCGGAGGGGGTGCGTTTGTTGTTGAGTTACGGAGCGCAACCCCCCCTCCCCCCCCCCTCCCAAAATAGCCCCTTTGATTGCGGTTTATTAATAATTAGTCATTAATTAAGCGATTCATTTGGCGGCCCAGAGTGTTAGTGAGTTAATTTTGGTGAGTTGTTCCTTTCTAATTAGCGTTATCCGCTCATTAGCGGCGCCCAATTCCTCGGTCCCAGCGTTGGCACCAACCCGTTCCTCCCAGGGCCCCGTCAGGCCTTAATTAGCATGCTTAATTAATGATTTTAATTAATCAACACCAACCCGTTCCTCCCAGGTTCCCATCAGGCCTTAATGAAGCATTCCTAATTAATGGTTTTAATTAACACCAACCCGTTCCAGCCAGCCCCATGTCAGGCCTGAATTAATGATTTTAATTAATTAAATCACACCTAATTAATGATTTTAATTAATTAACACCAACTCCTTCCACCCAGGCCCATGCCAGGCCTTAATGAAGCACACTTAATTAATGATTTTAATTACTTAACACCAACCCGTTCCACCCAGGTTCCCATCAGGCCTTAATTAAGCATGCCTAATTGGGCTCTATGGGGGGAAATGGGGAAATGGGGGGAAAATGGGGGGAAATTGGGTCTCTATGGTTTACTGGACCTCTATGGGGTCCCTATGGGGTCTCTATGGGGTCTCTATGGTCTCCTGGACCTCTATGGGGTCTCTATGGGGTCTCTATGGTCTCCTGGACCTCTATGGGGTCTCTATGGGGTCTCAATGGTCTCCTGGACCTCTATGGGGTCTCTATGGGGTCTCTATGGGGTCTCTATGGTCTCCTGGACCTCTATGGGTCTCTATGGGGTCTCTATGGTCTCCTGGACCTCTATGGGTCTCTATGGGGTCTCTACGGTCTCCTGGACCTCTATGGGGTCCCTATGGGGTCTCTATGGGGTCTCTATGGTCTCCTGGACCTCTATGGGGTCTCTATGGGGTCTCAATGGTCTCCTGGACCTCTATGGGTCTCTATGGGGTCTCTATGGTCTACTGGACCTCTATGGGGTCTCTATGGTCTCCTGGACCTCTATGGGTCTCTATGGGGTCTCTATGGGGTCTCTATGGTCTACTGGACCTCTATGGGGTCTCTATGGGGTCTCAATGGTCTACTGGACCTCTATGGGTCTCTATGGGGTCTCTACGGTCTCCTGGACCTCTATGGGGTCCCTATGGGGTCTCTATGGGGTCTCTATGGTCTCCTGGACCTCTATGGGGTCTCTATGGGGTCTCAATGGTCTACTGGACCTCTATGGGGTCTCTATGGGGTCTCTATGGTCTCCTGGACCTCTATGGGTCTCTATGGGGTCTCTATGGGGTCTCTATGGTCTCCTGGACCTCTATGGGGTCTCTATGGGGTCTCTATGGTCTCCTGGACCTCTATGGGGTGTCTATGGGGTCTCTATGGTCTACTGGACCTCTATGGGGTCTCTATGGGGTCTCAATGGTCTCCTGGACCTCTATGGGTCTCTATGGGGTCTCTATGGTCTACTGGACCTCTATGGGGTCTCTATGGTCTCCTAGACCTCTATGGGTCTCTATGGGGTCTCTATGGGGTCTCTATGGTCTCCTGGACCTCTATGGGGTCTCTATGGGGTCTCTATGGTCTCCTGGACCTCTATGGGTCTCTCTGGGGTCTCTACGGTCTCCTGGACCTCTATGGGGTCTCGTGACCTTGGACGAACCCAGGGGCGGCCTCCACGCGCCCGGAGGAGGGCTCACGCTCGCGTGCGAGGGCTCGGGCTTCACCTTCGGCACTTACGGCACGGGGTGGGCGCCACACGAGCCCAGAAACGGAGTGGGTCGCGGGGATCAGCAGCGGTGGTGGTGGCACAGCATACGCGCCGGCGGTGAAGCGCCGTGCCGCCGTCTCGGGGGACGCCGGGCAGAGCACGGTGCGGCTGCGGCCGAACAACCTCAGGGACCGCGGCTCCGTCACCTACTGCTGCGCCAAACGTGATGGTGTTGTTGGGATGGGGGTGGGGGGTGGGGGTGGGGGTGGTGGTGGTGGTGGTGGTGGGGGGGGTCGGGTGGGGGGTGGGGTGGGGGCTGTGGTTTCCGTGCTGCTCTCATGGGGACGCGCTGCTGTGGATTTAGGCTCAGTTTGGAACTCTCTCACCATAACCATCACCATAACCATGACCGTAACCATGACCGTGACCATCTACATCACCGTATCCATCACCACCACCATCATCATCACCATCATCATCTCTCCTATGCAAAATCCTGTGCTCATTTCCATCAGTGTGAGCTCAGGGCTGAAGATTTAGGCTCAGTTTTGAACACTCTAACCATAACCATCACCATAACCATGACCGTTAACCATGACCGTGACCATCTACATCACCGTATCCATCACCACCACCATCACCATCACCATCACCATCTCTCCTATGGAAGATCCTGTGCTCCGTTCCCTCAGAGCACGCTCAGTGCCACAGATCCGGGCTGAGTTGTCCCTCCCCTCCCCGTCGTCCCTCGACATGTCGGCACGGCCCTTCACCAGCACCACGTATCCCGTGCCAACCTCCGTTACCATCAACACCCGCGAAGATCTCGAGCCCCATTCCGGGCTCCCGTTGCACCCAGAGCGCGTGGCAACCTCCGGCATGCGGCGGGAGCCCTCAGTGGGGCGGAGTACGTCACCATTGTTGGCACCAGTGGGGGTTACACAGAATATGGGGCGGCGGTGAAGCGCCGTGCCGCCGTCTCGAGGGACGCCGGGCAGAGCACGGTGCGGCTGCGGCCGAACAACCTCAGGGACGACGACTCCGCCACCTACTACTGCGCCAAAGATGGTTATGGTGGTGGTGGTGGTGGTGGTGAGGAGATCGGCGTTGCTCCCTGGATTTCGTGTAGAGCAGAGAGGGAGATCGGAGCCCACGGGAGTGAGCTGAGCTGAGAACGGGCAGAACTCAGCCCGGATCTGTGGCACTGAGCGTGCTCTGAGGGAACGGAGCACCGGATTTAGCATAGGAGAGATGGTGATGGTGATGATGATGGTGGTGGTGATGGATACGGTGATAGAGATGGTCACGGTCATGGTTATGGTCATGGTTATGGTTAGAGTGTGCAAAACTCAGCCCGGATCTGTGGCACTGAGCGTGCACTGAGGGAACGGAGCACAGGATTTAGCATAGGAGAGATGGTGATGGTGATGATGATGGTGGTGGTGATGGATACGGTGATAGAGATGGTCACGGTCATGGTTACGGTCATGGTTATGGTTAGAGTGGACAGAACTGAGCCCAAATCTGCAGCGCTGAGCTCACACTGATGGAAATGAGCAGAGGATTTTCCAAAGGAGAGATGGTGATGGTGATGATGATGGTGGTGGTGATGGATACGGTGATAGAGATGGTCACGGTCATGGTTACGGTCGTGGTTATGGTCATGGTTATGGTTAGAGTGTGCAAAACTGAGCCTAAATCTTCAGCCCTGAGCTCACACTGATGGAAATGAGCACAGGATTTCCATAGGAGAGATGGTGATGGTGATGATGATGGTGGTGGTGATGGATACGGTGATAGAGATGGTCATGGTCATGGTTACGGTCATGGTTATGGTCACAGTCACGGTCATGGTCATATTTATTGTTTATGCTCATGGTTATGGTTGTGTTTATGGTCATGCTCATGATTTTGTTTTTGCTTATGGTCATGGTTATGGTCATGGTCATGGTTATATTTATGGTCACGGTCATGGTGATGGTCATGGTGATGGTTATGGTCATGGTGATGGTTATGGTCATGGTCATGGTGATGTTTATGGTCATGGTTATGGCCATGGTGATATTTATGGTGATATTTATGGTCACGGTCACGGTCACAGTGATATTTATGGTCATGGTTATGGCCATGGTGATATTTATGGTGATATTTACGGTCACGGTCACGGTCACGGTGACATTTATGCTCATGGTTATGGTCAGGGTCACAGATACGGACACGGAAGCAGCAAAGTGACAGCGACAACCCCTCTGGGCACCAAAAACCCTTCACCCCCACCGCAAATCACCGCATCCCACACCCAACCTTCCCAAACGCCGCCGTGCTCGGCCCGTCGTCCCTCGAGAGGGCGGCACGGCCCTTCACCACCGCCCCATATTCTGTGCCACTACCATCCCAGCTAATAGTGACCACGTTCCCATCCTCGTGCCGGGCTCCGGTCGCACCCACAGCGTGCAGAAGCTGCGCTCCCGCCCCACACCACACATCCAGCTGTGCCCACACTATTTTGGGGGCAGGAAATGAGTCGTTTCGGTCCCGTCTGAAACCCGCAGCGCTCCAGCGGGTGGAGCAGCTGTGGGCACTGTTCTGCTTTTGCTGTTTCAACCTCATTTGGGTCATTTTGTCCTATTTTTGTTTGCTCTCCCAGCGGGTGATGCGCTGTGGGGGCAGCGGGGGACGTCGCCAGCCCCACGGGGAGCGCAGGTGGGGGCTGTGTCTCTTCTGGGACGCGCAGACCCCTTATGGGATCGGTGTGGGTTCTCAGCGTGGTCTCAGGTGGGGGCTGTGTCTCTTCCGGGACGCGCAGACCCCTTATGGGATCGGTGTGGGTTCTCAGCGTGGTCTCAGGTGGGGGCTGTGTCTCTTCCGGGACGCGCAGACCCCTTATGGGATCGGTGTGGGTTCTCAGCGTGGTCTCAGGTGGGGGCTGTGTCTCTTCCGGGACGTGCAGACCCCTTATGGGATCGGTGTGGGTTCTCAGCGTGGTCTCAGGTGGGGTTGTGTCTCTTCCGGGACGCGCAGACCCCTTATGGGATCGGTGTGGGTTCTCAGCGTGGTCTCAGGTGGGGGCTGTGTCTCTTCTGGGACGTGCAGACCCCTTATGGGATCGGTGTGGGTTCTCAGCGTGGTCTCAGGTGGGGGTTGTGTCTCTTCGGGGACGTGCAGACCCCTTATGGGATCGGTGTGGGTTCTCAGCGTGGTCTCAGGTGGGGTTGTGTCTCTTCCGGGACGCGCAGACCCCTTATGGGATCGGTGTGGGTTCTCAGCATGGTCTCAGGTGGGGGCTGTGTCTCTTCGGGGACGTGCAGACCCCTTATGGGATCGGTGTGGGTTCTCAGCGTGGTCTCAGGTGGGGGCTGTGTCTCTTCTGGGACGTGCAGACCCCTTATGGGATCGGTGTGGGTTCTCAGCGTGGTCTCAGGTGGGGGTTGTGTCTCTTCGGGGACGTGCAGACCCCTTATGGGATCGGTGTGGGTTCTCAGCGTGGTCTCAGGTGGGGTTGTGTCTCTTCCGGGACGCGCAGACCCCTTATGGGATCGGTGTGGGTTCTCAGCATGGTCTCAGGTGGGGGCTGTGTCTCTTCGGGGACGTGCAGACCCCTTATGGGATCGGTGTGGGTTCTCAGCGTGGTCTCAGGTGGGGGCTGTGTCTCTTCGGGGACGCGCAGACCCCTTATGGGATCGGTGTGGGTTCTCAGCGTGGTCTCAGGTGGGGGCTGTGTCTCTTCCGGGACGCGCAGACCCCTTATGGGATCGGTGTGGGTTCTCAGCGTGGTCTCAGGTGGGGGCTGTGTCTCTTCGGGGACGCGCAGACCCCTTATGGGATCGGTGTGGGTTCTCAGCGTGGTCTCAGGTGGGGGCTGTGTCTCTTCCGGGACGCGCAGACCCCTTATGGGATCGGTGTGGGTTCTCAGCGTGGTCTCAGGTGGGGGCTGTGTCTCTTCGGGGACGCGCAGACCCCTTATGGGATCGGTGTGGGTTCTCAGCGTGGTCTCAGGTGGGGGCTGTGTCTCTTCGGGGACGTGCAGACCCCTTATGGGATCGGTGTGGGTTCTCAGCGTGGTCTCAGGTGGGGGTTGTGTCTCTTCTGGGACGTGCAGACCCCTTATGGGATCGGTGTGGGTTCTCAGCGTGGTCTCAGGTGGGGGCTGTGTCTCTTCCGGGACGCGCAGACCCCTTATGGGATCGGTGTGGGTTCTCAGCGTGGTCTCAGGTGGGGGTTGTGTCTCTTCTGGGACATGCAGACCCCTTATGGGATCGGTGTGGGTTCTCAGCGTGGTCTCAGGTGGGGGCTGTGTCTCTTCACCACCATCATCATCACCATCACCATCTCTCCTATGGAAATCCTCTGCTCATTTCCATCAGTGTGAGCTCAGGGCTGCAGATTTGGGCTCAGTTCTGTCCACTCTAACCATAACCATGACCATGACCATCTCTATCACCGTATCCATCACCACCACCATCATCATCACCACCACCATCTCTCCTATGCTAAATCCTGTGCTCTGTTCCCTCAGAGCACGCTCAGTGCCACAGATCTAGGCTGAGTTTTGCCCGTTCTCAGCTCAGCTCACTCCCGTGGGCTCCGATCTCCCTCTCTGGTCTACACGAAATCCAGGGAGCGACGCCGATCTCCTCACCACAACCACCACCACCACCACCAGATTCTTTGGCGCAGTAGTAGGTGGCGGAGTCATCGTCCCTGAGGTTGTTCGGCTGCAGCCGCACCGTGCTCTGCCCATCGTCCCTCGAGATGGCGGCACGGCCCTTCACCGCCGCCCCATATTCTGTGTAACCACCATCGTTCCTAATACCCGTGACCCACTCCATCCCGGTGCCGGATGCTTATCTCACCCAGAACATGGTGTAAGTGCAAACGGCGATGCCTGAGTGCGTTCTGACGAGGCTGAGCCTTCCTCTGGGTGTCTGGATGCATCTCAGCAAGGCCTCACTTGGCCCGGACCTCCCCCACGCCCCTCTGGTTCTGCTGCTCCCGGCGTGGGTGGCACTGCCGTCACTTCCGGTGTCCTGTTCCCACCCTCCCCACCCCACGGGACCAGGGCTGCGTCCCGGTGTCATCTGAGTGTCCCCTGCGTGGGACTGTGTGAGATGGGGCTGCTCTGCGAGGCATGCAGAGCCACAGTCATCACCATCACCATAACCGTACCCATAACCACAACCAGAACTGTACCCATAACCGTGACCATAGACTTAGCCAGACCCATAACCGTACCCATAACCATGACCATAAACTTAGCCAGACCCATAACCATAGCCATAACCATATTCATACCCTTAACCACGGCCATAACCATATCCAAATCCATATCCATATCCATAACCGTACCCATAACCATAACCATAACCATAACCATGACCATAACCATGACCATGACCATATCCATACCCTTAACCATGGCCATAACCATGACCATAACCATACCCATAACCATAACCATGACCATGACCATATCCATACCCTTAACCACGGCCATAACCATAACCATATCCATAACCATACCCATAACCATGACCATAACCATATTCATACCCTTAACCACAGCCATAACCATAACCATATCCATAACCATGACCATAACCATACCCATAACCATAACCATGACCATAACCATGACCATGACCATATCCATACCCTTAACCATGACCATAACCATATCCATATCCATAACCATACCCATAACCATGACCATAACCATATCCATGCCCTTAACCATGGCCATAACCATATCCATATCCATAACCATACCCATAACCATGACCATAACCATATCCATTTCCATAACCATACCCATAACCATGACCATAACCATATCCATGCCCTTAACCACGGCCATAACCATATCCATATCCATAACCGTACCCATAACCATGACCATAACCATGACCATGACCATAACCATACCCATAACCACAGCCATAACCATATCCATAACCATAACCATAACCATGACCATAACCATAACCATACCCATACCCTTACCCAGAACCCCACTTTTTTGCCTCTTTTGCCCCCGAGGAAAGCACGCTGTTGGGTTGCGCGTCTTCTCTCTGTCCCAATCTCTTTCCGGAAGTCACGACCCCAACGTGGAGATCTTTTGGGTTCCGGGTGCGTTTATCGACTCCGATCACCAAATATTGTGATCACTTCCACACCTCCGGGCTTTGGAGTCGGTCCGTCCCCGACGACAGTGAATTTGGCATCTTTAGGGGGTCTCAGTGGGATATCTAGCAGTCCTCTACGGGGTCTCCATCCTAACGGGGTCTCCGTGTTTTCCATCTGCGTGGGGCTGTGGGTCCGCCAGCTCTCTCCGTCCTTCCCCACAGGGCTGACGGCGGCCGTGACGTGAAACGAGCTCGGGGGCGGCCTCCACGCGCCCGGAGGAGGGCTCACGCTCGTGTGCAAGGGCTCGGGCTTCACCTTCAGCAGTTACGCCATGTACTGGGTGCGACAGGCGCCCGGCAAGGGGCTCGAGTGGGTCGCGGGGATTAGCTACACTGGTGGTAGCACATACTACGCGCCGGCGGTGAAGGGCCGTGCCACCATCTCGAGGGACAACGGGCAGAGCACGGTGCGGCTGCAGCTGAACAACCTCAGGGACCACGGCTGCTCCACCTCCTCGTGCTCCTCTACCTCCTCGTGCTCCTCCACCTCCTCGTGCTCCTCCACCTCCTCGTGCTCCTCCACCTCCTCGTGCTCCTCCACCTCCTCGTGCTCCTCCGCCTCCTCGTGCTCCTCCAGAGGTGCTGGTGCTGGAGGTGCAGCTCCTGATGCTGGTGAGATCGACTGTGGGTTTTCCCGCTGCCACGATCCCTCCGATACACGGAACCTGGGCCAGAATTCACAGCGCCCATCGCAGGATGTGCGGAGGAGGAAGAAGTGTTTCAGGACTGAGCGCTGGTGCAAAGTGTTGACCGCAAGACGAGGGCGTCAACGTGACCATGACCGTCACCATCACCATGACCAGGACCATAACCATAACCATGACCATCACCATGACCATAACCATGACTATAACCATCACCATGACCATAACCATGACCATAACTATAACCATGACCATCACCATGACCATAACCATAACCATGACCATAACCATGACCATAACTATAACCATGACCATCGCCATGACCGTAACCATGACTATAACCATCACCATGACCATATCCATATCCATAACCGTATTTATAACCATAACCATAACCATATCCTAATGATATTTATAGCCATTATCATATCCATAACCATCTCCATAATCATATTTATTACCACAACCATTAAAATGACCATGACCATAACCATGACCATAACCATAACCATGACCATAACCATAACCATGACCATAACCATGACTATAACCATCACCATGACCATATCCATATCCATAACCATCTCCATAATCATATTTATTACCACAACCATTAAAATGACCATGACCATAACCATAACCATAACCATAACCATAACCATAACCATAACCATAACCATAACCATAACCATAACCATAACCATAACCATATCCGCAACCATAACAGGAAACAAAGGAAAACAGGAAACGCCGACCCCAAGAGGAGGTTGGTGCAAGAGGGGGTCGGACTCTGCTCCCAAAACAGCACTGGGACGAGAGGTGACGGTGCCACGTTGCACCGGGGCGGTGTGTGGGAACCCCCCTCCCCCAGAGAGCGCTTGGGGGGCGGGTGAAGGGACGTGGGGGTCATCCCTGACGACAGTGAATTTGGCATCTCTAGGGGGTCTCAGTGGGATATGTAGGAGTCCTCTACGGGGTCTCCATCCTAACGGGGTCTCCGTGTTTTCCATCTGCGTGGGGCTGTGGGTCCGCCAGCTCTCTCCGTCCTTCCCCACAGGGCTGACGGCGGCCGTGACGTGAAACGAGCTCGGGGGCGGCCTCCACGCGCCCGGAGGAGGGCTCACGCTCGTGTGCAAGGGCTCGGGCTTCACCTTCGGCAGTTACGCCATGCAGTGGGTGCGACAGGCGCCCGGCACGAGTGGGTCGCGGGGATTTACAGTGATGGTAGTGGCACAGAGTGTGGGGCGGCGGTGAAGGGCCGTGCCGTCATCTCGAGGGACGCCGGGCAGAGCACGGTGCGGCTGCAGCTGAACAACCTCAGGGACGACGACTCCGCCACCTACTACTGCGCCAAAGGTGCTGGTAGTGGTAGTTGGGGCGGTTGTGCTTGTTGTATCCACGTCACTCCTGGATTTTGTGGGGTCTCCTGTAGGCCAGATTGGGAAATCGGACATCGAGGGACCGAGCTGAGCTGAGAACGGGCAGAACTCAGCCCGGATCTGTGGCACTGAGCGTGCACAGAGGGAACGGAGCACAGGATCTTCCATAGGAGAGATTGTGGTGGTGATGATGATGATGATGGCGATGGATACGGTGATGTAGATGGTCATGGTCATGGTTATGGTCATGGTTATGGTTAGAGTGTGCAAAACTCAGCCCAAATCTGCAGTACTGAGTGTGCACAGAGGGAACGGAGCACAGGATCTTCCATAGGAGAGACTGTGGTGGTGATGATGATGATGATGGCGATGGATACGGTGATGTTGATGGTCACGGTCACGGTTACGGTCATGGTTATGGATCAGGCAATTAAAACGCATATAGCTATACATACAGAGATGGATTTAGGTGTGGTTACGCTCGTGATGATCCTGCTGCTGCTGGCCACAGTGCCCACGTCCGTGCCCATCCCATCCCCACCCCCCGTGGCTCCGCACGGCGGCGCCGTGGAGCCGAGCCCCGGTGCCCCACACGGAGCCCACCCCCTCAGCCCAACGTGGGGACAAAAGGACAGGGGGACACCTCAGCACCAAACTGGGATTCGTGCACAGACCCAAATCTTTGCCCCGAGCCCAGAGCTCTGCATCCCCGAGCCAAGATTCCCGCCTCCGGATGAGCGCGTCCATGTAACCAGCACCGCAACAACCACCATAACCATAACTATAACCACAACCACCACCACCACCATAACCATCTTTGGCGCAGTAGTAGGTGGCGGAGTCGTCGCCCCTGAGGTTGTTCAGCTGCAGCCGCACCGTGCTCTGCCCGTTGTCCCTCGAGATGGTGGCACGGCCCTGCACCGCCGCCCCGTACCTTGTGGTACTACCAGCACCGTTAATACCCGCGACGAACTCGAGCCCCGTGCCGGGTGCACCCCGATCCCATGGGGTAACTGCTGTAGGTGCATCCAGAGCTCTTGCACACGAGCGTGAGCCCTCCTCCTTGCTCCTGGAGGGGTCTCTCTGTGAACCGGGAAGGAATACAACCCAAAGGATGAACGCGCTCTCGTCCTCGGGGCAGGAATGATCCCCGGTGACATATGGGGTTTTGCGATGGGGTCTGCGCGTCCCAGAAGTGGCACGGACCCCACTCGTGCTCACTGAGGAAAGGGGGACATCCCCCGCTGGCCCCACAGCGCAGCACATGCTGGGAAGGCCAATCTTTGCCCCCCAGCACAGAGCTCTGCGTCCCAGAGGGAACCTCCCAAAATATGGATGAGCGCGCGTCCCCGTGCGACCCGTGAGACCAGCACAAAATCACAGCGTGGAGAACTCATCAGGACCCCATAAAGACCCCACTGAGACCGCATAGAGACCACGCTGAGAACCCACACCGATCCCATAAGGGGTCTGCGCATCCCCGAAGAGACACAGCCCCCACCTGAGACCACGCTGAGAACCCACACCGATCCCATAAGGGGTCTGCGCGTCCCCGAAGAGACACAGCCCCCACCTGAGACCACGCTGAGAACCCACACCGATCCCATAAGGGGTCTGCGCGTCCCGGAAGAGACACAGCCCCCACCTGAGACCACGCTGAGAACCCACACCGATCCCATAAGGGGTCTGCGCGTCCCAGAAGAGACACAGCCCCCACCTGAGACCACGCTGAGAACCCACACCGATCCCATAAGGGGTCTGCGCGTCCCAGAAGAGACACAGCCCCCACCTGCGCTCCCCGTGGGGATGGTGACGTCCCCCGCTGCCCCCACAGCGCATCACCCGCTGGGAGAGCAAACAAAAATAGGACAAAATGACCCAAATGAGGTTGAAACAGCAAAAGCAGAACAGTGCCCACAGCTGCTCCACCCGCTGGAGCGCTGCGGGTTTCAGACGGGACCGAAACGACTCATTTCCTGCCCCCAAAATAGTGTGGGCACAGCTGGATGTGTGGTGTGGGGCGGGAGCGCAGCTTCTGCACGCTGTGGGTGCGACCGGAGCCCGGCACGAGGATGGGAACGTGGTCACTATTAGCTGGGATGGTAGTGGCACAGAATATGGGGCGGTGGTGAAGGGCCGTGCCGTCCTCTCGAGGGACGACGGGCAGAGCACGGCGCGGCTGCAGCCGAACAACCTCAGGGACGACGACTCCGCCACCTACTACTGCGCGAGAGATTATGGTGGTGGTCGTGATGATGATGATGATGATGATGATGATGCTTACGGTATCGACGTCGCTCCCAGGTTTTTTGGCGTGTCCATACGGAGAGATCAGAGCCCGGGTTTGTGAGCTGGGCACAGAATGTGCAGAACTCGGACGAAATCTGCAGCGCTGAGATCACATGGATGGAAACCATCAGAGGTTTTTGCATAGGAGAGATGGAGATGGAGATGTGGATGGATACGGCGACGCAGATGGACACGGTTGTGGAAATAGTGATGGTTATGGTCATGGTGATGGTCATGGCCATGGTCATGGACATAGTTATGGTCGTGGTCATGGTTCTGCTCATGGTTCTGGTCATGGTCATGGTCCTGGTCATGGTCATGGTCATTATCATGGTCAGGGATATCATCATGGCCATGGTCATGGACATAGTTATGGTCGTGGTCATGGTTCTGGTCGTGGTTCTGGTCATTGTCATTGTCATGGTCGTTATCATGGTCATTATCATGGTCAGGGATATCGTCATGGCCATGGTCATGGACAGTTATGGTCGTGGTCATGGTTCTGGTCATGGTTCTGGTCATGGTCATGGTCCTGGTCATGGTCATGGTCATTATCATGGTCAGGGATATCATCATGGCCATGGTCATGGACATAGTTATGGTCGTGGTCATGGTTCTGGTCATGGTTCTGGTCATGGTCATGGTCCTGGTCATGGTCATGGTCATTATCATGGTCAGGGATATCATCATGGCCATGGTCATGGACATAGTTATGGTCATGGTGATGGTTCTGGTCATGGTGATGGTCCTGGTCATGGTCATGGTCATTATCATGGTCAGGGATATCATCATGGCCATGGTCATGGACATAGTTATGGTCGTGGTCATGGTCCTGGTCATGGTCATGGTCATTATCATGGTCAGGGATATCGTCATGGCCATGGTCATGGACAGTTATGGTCGTGGTCATGGTTCTGGTCATGGTTCTGGTCATGGTCATGGTCATGGTCATTATCATGGTCAGGGATATCATCATGGCCATGGTCATGGACATAGTTATGGTCGTGGTCATGGTCCTGGTCATGGTCATGGTCATTATCATGGTTAGGGATATCATCATGGCCATGGTCATGGACATAGTTATGGTCGTGGTCATGGTTCTGGTCGTGGTTATGGTCATTGTCATGGTCATGGTCATGGTCATTATCATGGTCAGGGATATTGTCATGGCCATGGTCATGGACATAGTTATGGTCGTGGTCATGGTTCTGGTCGTGGTTCTGGTCATTGTCATTGTCATGGTCGTTATCATGGTCATTATCATGGTCAGGGATATCATCATGGCCATGGTCATGGACATAGTTATGGTCGTGGTCATGGTTCTGGTCATGGTTCTGGTCATGGTCATTATCATGGTCAGGGATAACGTCATGGTCATGGTTATGGTCATGGTCATGGTCATGGTCATGGTCATGGTCATTATCATGGTCAGGGATATCATCATGGCCATGGTCATGGACATAGTTATGGTCGTGGTCATGGTTCTGGTCATGGTTATGGTCATGGTCACAGATATGGATACAGAAACACCGATAGTGACCACGACAGAACAGCTTTGGGCCAGAACTCATTGCCCCCAACACAGAGCTCCGCATCCCGGAGTAAACCTCTAACCGCAGACGACCCCGTGACCCTGAGATGTCGGTGCCACCAGCAGGTCGGCTGTAACCCGCACCCCAACCACCACCAGCACTTTTGGCGCAGTAGTAGGTGGCGGAGTCGTCGTCCCTGAGGTTGTTCGGCTGCAGCCGCACCGTGCTCTGCCCGTTGTCCCTCGAGATGGTGGCACGGCCCTTCACCGCCGGCGCGTACCTTGTGTAACCACCACTGTTGCTAATACACCCGACGTACTCGAGCCCCTTGCCGGGCGCCTGTCGCACCCAATTCATGCCGTAAGTGCCGAAGGTGAAGCCCGAGCCCTTGCACACGAGCGTGAGCCCTCCTCCGGGCACGTGGAGGCTGCCCCTGGGTTCGTCCAAGGTCACGAGACCCCATAGAGGTCCAGGAGACCGTAGAGACCCCATAGAGGTCCAGGAGACCATAGAGACCCCATAGAGACCCCATAGAGGTACAGGAGACCATAGAGACCCCATAGAGACCCCATAGAGACCCATAGAGGTCCAGTAGACCATAGAGACCCCATAGAGACCCCATAGAGGTCCAGTAGACCATAGAGACCCCATAGAGACCCCATAGAGGTCCAGTAGACCATAGAGACCCCATAGAGACCCATAGAGGACCTATGGGGTCTCTATCAGACACGGATGGAGTCGCTATGGGGTCTCTATGGGACACGGATGGAGTCTCTATGGGGTCTCTATGGGACACGGATGGAGTCTCTATGGGGTCTCTATGGGACACGGATGGAGTCGCTATGGGGTCTCTATGGGACACGGATGGAGTCGCTATGGGGTCTCTATACGACACGGATGGAGTCTCTATGGGGTCTCTATGGGACACAGATGGAGTCTCTATGGGGTCTCTATGGGACACGGATGGAGTCTCTATGGGGTCTCTATGGGACACGGATGGAGTCTCTATGGGGTCTCTATGGGACACGGATGGAGTCGCTATGGGGTCTCTATGGGACACGGATGGAGTCGCTATGGGGTCTCTATGGGACACAGATGGAGTCGCTATGGGGTCTCTATGGGATCACTACGTGCTTCCTCTAAGTCACCAGCCCTCTTTCTATGGCTTCACCTTCGGCAACCACGGCATGGGATGGGTGCGACAGGCGCCCGGCAAGGGGCTGGAGTACGTCGCGACGATTGATAGTGGTGGTTGGACAGGATATGGGGCGGCGGTGAAGGGCCGTGCCACCGTCTCGACGGACGACGGGCAGAGCACGGTGCGGCTGCAGCTGAACAACCTCAGGGACGACGACTCCGCCACCTACTACTGCGCGAGGTCTTTTAATGATGGTGGCATCGATCAGCCTGGTAGGATCCATGGCAGTGCCGGCGTCGTGGGCTCGCCCCGCGGCCGAATTTACACAGCAAAGCCCGTTGTGATCCCATAGAGACCCCATTGTGATCCCACAGAGACCCCGTTGTGATCCTATAGAGACCCCATAGAGACCCCATTGTGATCCCATAGAGACCCCGTTGTGATCCCATAGAGACCCCATTGTGATCCCATAGAGACCCCACTGTGATCCCATTGTGATCCCATAGAGACCCCATTGTGAACCCATAGAGACCCCATTGTGATCTCATAGAGACCCCATTGTGATCCCATAGAGAACCCATAGAGACCCCATTGTGATCCCATAGTGATCCCATAGAGACCCCATTGTGAACCCATAGAGACCCCATTGTGATCCCATAGAGACCCCATTGTGATCCCATAGAGACCCCACTGTGATCCCATTGTGATCCCATAGAGACCCCATTGTGAACCCATAGAGACCCCATTGTGATCCCATAGAGAACCCATAGAGACCCCATTGTGACCCCATTGTGATCCCATAGAGACCCCATAGTGATCCCATAGAGACCCCATAGAGACCCCGTTGTGAACCCATAGAGACCCCATAGAGACCCCATTGTGAACCCATAGAGACCCCATAGAGACCCCATAGGGATCCCATAGAGACACCATAGAAGCCCCATAGAAATCCCACAGAGACCTCAATGAGATCCCATAGGGATCCCATAGAGACCCCATAGAGACCCCGCTGTGATCCCATAGAGACCCCATAGAGACCCCATAGGGATCCCCTAGAGACACCATAGAAGCCCCATAGAAATCCCACAGAGACCTCAATGAGATCCCATAGGGATCCCATAGAGACCCCATAGAGACCCCGCTGTGATCCCATAGAGACCCCATAGAGACCCCATAGGGATCCCCTAGAGACACCATAGAGGCCCCATAGAAATCCCACAGAGACCTCAATGAGATCCCATAGGGATCCCATAGAGACCCCATAGAGACCCCGCTGTGATCCCATAGAAACCCCATAGAGACCTCACAGAGACTCCATTTCGATCTCACTGAGATCCCATTGTGATCCCATAGAGACCTCATAGAGGCCCCATAGAAATCCCACAGAGACCCCATAGAGACCCCATTGTGAACCCATAGAGACCCCATAGAGACCCCACTGTGATCCCATTGTGATCCCATGGAGATCCCATTGTGATCCCATAGAGATCCCATTGTGATCCCATAGAGACCCCATAGGGATCCCCTAGAGACACCATAGAGGCCCCATAGAAATCCCACAGAGACCCTATAGAGACCCCATTGTGAACCCATAGAAACCCCATAGACACCCCATTGTGATCCCATAGAGACCCCATAGACACCCCATTGTGATCCCATAGAGACCCCATAGAGACCCCCCAGAGACCCCATAGAGACCCCGTTGAGGCCCACAGAGACCCACAGAGACGCATTTTCCCACAAACTGCCCTTTTTTGCCCCAAATTTTGGGGTTTGATGCCCTTTCCCCTCAAAAATCACCGAATTTTGCCTCATTTTGTGCACTTTTCCCCACTTTTGGGTATTTATCTTTTTGTGCCCATCCTTACCGCCACTTTTCACCCCATGGGAATTATTCTGCCTCATTTTGGCTCTTTTTGCCCCAAACGCGGCCACTTTTTCCCATATCCCGCCTCTTTCCCCCCCAAAAATTCACATTTTGGGGTTGGGGGGTCTCATTTTGCCCAAATTTTGCCTTTTTTTGGCCTTTTTTTCCCCCTCCTACGGCGCTGAGGGAAACGTAGAGATCCACCATAGAGTTGGAGGACCGCGAAGAGCGCCCCCTTGCGGCTGGAGGACCGCGAACAGCGCCCCCTTGTGGCTGGAGGACCGCGTCGGTTCGCACCCCCTCATTTACATATATGCAAATCTCCCCCACTTCACTTACATACACAGCGTTCACTGCGCCGCCTCCTCGTTTGCATATGCAAATCGAGGCCGCACCTCCGTCCCCCTCAATGCTTGATAGGGTCGGTTGGGTGCTCGTTAGTTAGTTAATTAGGTTAGCTCGTTAATTAGTGCTTAATTAATGAGAGGTTTAATTGGAGCGCTGTTAATTGCTGTCAGGTTTAATTAGCAGGTGGAGATGCAGAAAGGGTCGATGCATATTTAATGAAACGCATCCGAACACGAAAGAAAGGGCGGATTATCATTAATTAATATTTAATTAATTAATTCATCGAATGGTTTCGAAGTGCAATTAATAAATAAAGCTCTGCGTGGAAAATGTAATTAATTAATTCATTAAGAGGTTTCGCGCCGATGAGTGCAATTAATAAAAAAGCTCTACGTGGAGCAATTATCGATCACGTATTATTAAGATAATTAATGATTAATACTCTTAATTCTGACTTCTAATAGTTCCGAATAATTTCTAATAATTAAACAGCTGAACGATTAATGCAATTAATTCTAATTATTAAACAGCTGAATGATGAATACAATTAATTCTGAAGCTAATTAGAAAACAGTTTCGAGGATAAACACAGGAAATTAATTAGAAATATCTATTAATAAAAACTCTTATTAATAAGTACTATTAATTCAAAAAATTGCCGATAATTACAACTAATTATTAATTATTAAAAGACCAGGTGATATATACGATTAATTCTGAAGCTAATTAGAAAAAAAAATCAGGGATAAACGCATGAAATTAATTAAATATCTAATAATAGAAATAATTGATGATATTATCATCAATTAATCAGCACTAAATGTCTCTGATAACTCCAATTAATTTCTAATTATTAAATTATCAAAAGATTTTGAGACTAATTAGAAAATAATTCAAGGACGGGCACAAGAAATTATAAATATTAATAAATAATAGTTAGATACATAAATTAATAAGATAGAAATTATTATAGAGATAATAAATATACTTAATGATAAATACGCTCCGTTTTCAACGTTTCTAATAATTCCAATTAATATCTAATTATTAAAAGAGCAAATGATAAGCACGATTAATTTGCGATGAGATTAATAATTACTGATAATTACCCATCGTTCAATCCGTTGGATTATTAATAAAAAGATATAAAAGATATGTTATTAAAGAATAAAAAGACTAATTGATTTATTTATTAATTAACTTAATATCGCGATTTCACCCCAAATTTCGGGGGGGAGGGGGGGGAATAATAATTAATTAGCAATTAATAAGGGGGGATCTGGGGGGAAATGTGACACCATGGGGTGACGACGCAGCGAACAATGGGGGATTAATTAAGGGTGAGAAAAATTAATTAATTAATCGCGGTTATTAATATGCGACGGGTTATTAATTTCCAGATTAATTTATTTTATTCCGATTATTTGATTTTTAATACTTGGTTTTATTTGTATTAATTTATGATTATACATTATCGGTTCTATTTATTATTTATTATTTATTACTTATTACTTATTACTTTTACTTATTATTATTTATTATTTATTATTTATTAATTATTAATACATATTATATAATGTTTATTATATATTATATTTATTATATATTATTGCATTTATTAATAACTATTATTTTCAATAATAATTTTAAATTAAAAATTAATTACATTGTGATTTAAAATCTTATTAATTTTAAATTATTTATGATTAATAAACATATTAAAATGCATTCCTAAATATATAATTAAATATATTATGCATTAGATATTATATATTTATTATATATATTTATATAAAATTATATATAATTATATAGTTAATTAACTATTAGTTATTAATTAGTAATTGATAAATCCTATAACGCTATTATTGCCATCATTATTAGGAATATTAAGGATATCTACTGTCTAATTTATTATTAAACTATTAAATTATTACATTATTAAATTTAAATTATTAATTCATCGGAGAGAAGTAGTGTCCAGTAATTATTGGTAAATAATTAATAATAATTAATAATTTTGCTGCTGTTCTGAAGAACGTTGAGGATATCTATAGATTATTTTTTATTAATAATTATTAGATATTATTATTTATTAAATTATCCTTCGTTTATTAGAAGTATTAATTTAATGGCAGATTAATTTATATTGTTATTAATTATTATTATATGATTATTATATAAATATATGGATTATATATATTATTGTTATTATTTTCCTTATTAATATCCCATTATTATTTTCTATGACTCATTAATTAAAAACATCTGTGTTATTCTTGCTAATAATAGTACTGTTATTATTACTGTTATTATTATTATTAATAACCGTTACAGTTTCGATTGCTATTAATAAAAGGAAAAAAAAAGAGGAGGGGGGGAGAAATAATAAGTAATTAAAGAAATTAAGTAATAATTAAGTAAGTAATTAAAGAAATAGAATTAATGACAAATGAAAATTGGATGTTGGTAATAAAATATTGGAAATTAATAGATGACAAAAATAAAAAGTATTAATTAATAAAACAGAAATAAATAAGGATAAAAATTGTAAAGAAAATAATTAACGAAAATAAAAATATTAATTATATATATAAATGAAACGATTAATTAAATAAATATTAAAAATAATGAAATGATTAAATAAAATAGTTAAATAATGAATTAAAAATTAAATTAATAATGATGAAGAAATAAAAATCGATAATAAATGATTATAAATGAATAATGAAAATTAATATAAAAAAATTAAAACCATAGAGATATAAAAATAGGAATGAAAACAATTATCTGTTAATTAAAAATTAATAATTATTAATAAATAAAAAATAGAGATCGCTAATAAATAATGAAATTACGGAAGTAACGATGAAATAAAATGATAAATAATTAAAATAAATAGAAATGAGATAATTAAAAAAGGAATAAAAAATTGAACCCAATTAATTAAAATTAAAATCTAATTTAAATAAAATTAATTAAAATTAGAAAGTGGAAAATAAAATAACAATCGAAATATTAAAAACGAATCAAATCGAAATGAAAATAAAAGGAATAAAAATGGAAATTTTTATTAAATAATTAATTGATTAAATAATTAACGAGTGATTAAATAATTAATGAGAATAATGAAATAAGAAATAAAAATAAATAAATAATAAAAATTAGAAATAGAAAATAATTAGGATACAAGAAAAAAGGTTTGAAATAATTAATAATTAATAATTAATAATTAATAATTAATAATTAATTTTAATAGAAATTTAAGCATAATAATGAAATAAAATGGGAATTAATGAGATAAAAAAGAGAGAAAATAAAATAATAATATAATAAAAATGATTAATGTTAAAATATTGATTTTTGATGAAATTGAATAATAAAATAAAATATGAAAGCCCGAAATAAAATAATTATTAATAAAAGTTTTATATTAATAAAAAATAAAAGGAATTATTAATAAAAGAAATAAAATAAGAAAATAAGAAATTAAAACCGGATATCAAAACGGCAATTAAAAAATCATCATGTCCGAATTAGAAATTGAAATTAAATTGAAATTAAAAATCGGAAATTTGAGAAAATAAAAATTAGAAATAAAAAATAGAAATTAGAAATATAGAATTTATAGATTAATAAAGATTATTAATAATTAATAAAAATGAGAAATTGATAAAATTAGAAATTTGGGAATCGGAAATAGAAATTGGAAATTAAAAATAATAAAGTCGAAATCGGATTTGAATTGGGAGAAATTGAAACACAGAAAGGGAAATAATTCATTAATAAAATCGATTAATGCATCAAATAATTAAATAATAATGGGATATAAAATGGGAATCAAATGAAATATTCGCAATAAATTAAATAAAGGAAATAAAGAGAATGAAATAAATGGGGGAAAAAGAACGAATTGAAACGAAACAGAAATAAATTCATACGGAATAAATTAATATGTATTAATAAATATATTAAATTATTAATTCGTTAATATTTCGTTTATTTTATATAGAAATAAATAATGATTTAAATATTTTATATTGGATTAATTTTATTTATATCGTATTGTGTATTTATTTACGTTTGTGACATGAGTTGGTATTATTAAATTTTATTAATCAGTTTTTATTAATAATTCATATTTATTAGAAGTTTAATTAATTAATTATTGTTTTAATTAATAGATTATTAGATTATTAAAAGAATTATGGATAACGAAATGAAGAAAGGAAATAAATGGGAAATAAAAGGAAAAAATAAATGTATTAAGTGGAGGGAATTAATAATGGGAAATTAATAATGGGAAATTAATAATTAATTGGAAATTAATAATTGGAAATTAATAATGGGAAAATAATGAAATCAGAAAATTAAACGGAAATTAATGGGAATTAAAAATTAAAGGAATAAAAAAGGGGAAAAAAGGATTTAAAAAATAGAAATCAAAAATGAAAATATTAATGGAAATATAAATTAATAATCGTAAATAAATACATTATAGAATATTTTAATATATTATATTATGAAATTGGGTTTACATTAATTAATATATGTATTATTAATATTATAGGAAGATAAAAAGAAAATTG
Source organism: Cyrtonyx montezumae (assembly GCF_038088225.1). Taxonomy (NCBI): domain Eukaryota; kingdom Metazoa; phylum Chordata; class Aves; order Galliformes; family Odontophoridae; genus Cyrtonyx; species Cyrtonyx montezumae. The sequence continues at coordinate 12,925 of NW_027071880.1, read as the reverse complement.
ATGGAGGTTAAAATAAAGAAATAAAGAAATAAAGAAAATAAATGCATTAATAAAAAGTAATTAATTAATTAATGATTAATAGAATTATTAAATGAAAATAATATCAAATTAAAAAGAAAATAAATGAATAAAAATATTAATTGCGTTGAAATGATCATTTGAAAAAGGAAAAGAAATAACAAATAATTAATAATAAATTAAGAAATAAGAAAATATTAATCTTAATAATGGCGTGAAACGATAGAAAGGGAATTAATGAAGGAATTAATAGGAGGTAATTAATAGAAATTAAGTGAAGTAAAATAATAAAATAAAGAATAAATGAAGAAATAATGTTAATAGGATTAAAATTATTAAAATATAAATAATGAAATAAAATAATGAGAATAATAAATGAAGTAAAATGAAATAAAATGAAATAAAATAAAATAATAAAATAAAATGAGATTAAATAATAAAATAAAATGAAATAAAATAAAATAAAATAAAATAAAATAAAATAAAATAAAATAAAATAAAATAAAATAAAATAAAATAAAAATAAAATAATAAAATAATAAAATAAAATGAAATAAAAGTAAAATAAAATAATAAAATAAAATAAAATGAGATTAAATAATAAAATAAAATGAAATAAAATAAAATTAAATAAAAATTAAATAAAGTAAAATGAAATAAAATAAAAATAAAAAAAATAAAATAAAATAAAATAAAATAAAATAAAATAAGATAAAATAATAAAATGAGATTAAATAATAAAATAAAATGAAATAAAATGAAATAAAATAAAAATTAAATAAAGATAAAGTAAAATAAAATAAAAATAAAATAAAATAAAATAATAAAATAAAATAAAATGAGATTAAATAATAAAATAAAATGAAATAAAATGAAATAAAATAAAAATTAAATAAAGTAAAATAAAATAAAATTAAAATAAAATAAAATAAAATAAAATAAAATAAAATAAAATAAAATAAAATAAAATAAAATAAAATAAAATAAAATAAAATAATAAAATAAAATGAGATTAAATAATAAAATAAAATGAAATAAAATAAAATAAAATAAAATAAAATAAAGTAAAATAAAATAAAATAAAAATAAAATAAAATAAAATAAAATAAAATAAAATAAAATAAATAAAAATAAAATAAAATAAAATAAAATAAAATAAAATTATAAAATTAATAAAATAAAATAAATAAATGAAATAAAATAAAAATAATAAAATAAAATATTGGGATAGGGATGGGGATCGGGATTGCGATTGGGATCGAGACCAGGCTTGGGATTGGGATCGGGGTTGGGATAGGGATGGGGATCGGGATTGGGATTGGAATCGGGATTGGGATTGGGATCAGGATCGGGATCGGATCAGGATCGGGATGGGGATCACATCAGGATTGGGATTGGGATCGGGATCGGATCAGGATCGGGATAAGGATCAGATCGGGATCGGGATTGGGATCAGGACTGGGACACAGATATGGGGATTGAGATTGGGATCAGATCGGGATTGGGATGGGGATCAGATCGGGATCGGGATGGGGATTGGGATCGGGATCGGGATGGGGATCAGATCGGGATCGGGATGGGGGTTGGGACAGGGATCGGGATCAGGATCAGGACAGGGACGGGGATTGGGATCGGGATCGGATCCGGATGGGGGTGGGGATCAGGATTGGGATTGGGATTGGGATCGGGATCAGGATAGGGATTGGGATCGGGATCAGGATTGGGATTGGGATCAGGATGGGGATGGGGATAGGATCGGGATTGGGATTGGGATCAGGATGGGGATGGGGATAGGATCGGGATTGGGATTGGGATCAGAATCGGGATCAGGATTGGGATGGGGATCAGGATTGGGATTGGGATTGGGATCGGGATCAGGGTCAGGATTGGGATCAGGATGGGGATTGGGATCGGGATCAGGGTCAGGATTGGGATTGGGATCAGGATGGGGATGGGGATAGGATCGGGATTGGGATTGGGATCAGAATCGGGATCAGGATTGGGATGGGGATCAGGATTGGGATTGGGATTGGGATCGGGATCAGGGTCAGGATTGGGATCAGGATGGGGATGGGGATAGGATCGGGATTGGGATTGGGATCAGAATCGGGATCAGGATGGGGATCAGGATTGGGATTGGGATTGGGATCGGGATCAGGATAGGGATTGGGATCAGGATAGGGATTGGGATCGGGATCAGGGTCGGGATTGGGATTGGGATCAGGATGGGGATGGGGATCGGGATCGGGATTGGGATCAGAATCGGGATCCGGATGGGGGTGGGGATCAGGATTGGGATTGGGATTGGGATCGGGATCAGGATAGGGATTGGGATCGGGATTGGGATCAGAATCGGGATCAGGATGGGGATGGGGATGGGGATGGGGATTGGGATTGGGATCAGAATCGGGATCAGGATGGGGATGGGAATGGGGATTGGGATTGGGATCAGAATCGGGATCAGGATGGAGATTGGGATCAGAATCGGGATCAGGATGGGGATGGGGATCGGGATGGGGGTCAGAATGGGGATGGGGATTGGATTGGGATCGGGATGTGGATCAGAATCGGGATCAGGATTGGGATCAGGATCGGGATCGGGTTGGGATCGGGATTGGGCTGGACGCGATAAATCCGCATCGAATAAAAGTCCTGATAGAAAACCCCCGCTCTTTGCGCTCTGTTTTCACCCCGAAACGACGTGTGCAGACGCCCCGGAGGAAAACACCCTCTGCGTGAGGGGGAAAACCCCTCGGGGTGTGTGTGGGGGGGAAGGAAATCTTACAAACTACAAAAAAAACCCGATTTCCCCCTTTTTCACCCCAAAATTTTATAGGGTGGCCGCAGCGCGTTCGCGTCTCGAGGCCTTTTGTCCACCGCGCGCCGCCGTAGTGGTTGTTTGGGGCGGGTGATCTGCCTAGCAACGCGATTTGATTGGCTGCGTCGCTTAGCAACGGCGTGAGGGCCCTTAGCAACCGCGGCCTACGTGGGAAAGGGAAAGCCCGAAAAGGGGGGGGGGGGGGGGGGGGGGAGGTAAAAGAAACAAAAGAAAAGGGAAAAAAAAAAGAAAAAAAGGAAAAAAAAAGGGGAGAAATAAAGAGAAAAAAAAGGAAAAAGAAGGAATCGGGGGCGTGGCGCTGAGGGGCCCCGCTCGGGGTCCCCTCAATGCCGCGGTTGAAGCAGCGTCGGCCACAGCCGCTCCGATACGGTGCGTTTGTGCTTTTTGTTTTGTTTTTTTTGGGTTTTAATGGGTATTTTTAGGAGATTTGGGGGTTTTTGTTGTGGTGGGGGGTTTTTTAGGGGGGTTGTGGGGGGTGAAGGGGGGTTGAAGGGGGGGGGGGAATGGGGATTGGGTGAGAAATGAGGGGAAAGGATGGACATGGGAATAAAATGGTCTAAAATCCACTCGAATCTGCTGGGAATTGGAGATTAAAGAAAGTTGGGAGGCCTGGAATTGAGAAATATCCATCAAATGTCCTCAAAATTGGCCCCCCCCCCGGAAAAAAACCTAAAATCAACTGCAGATTGACCCAAAATCCCTCAAATCTCCTCAAAATGATCCCAAAAATCACCTCAGGATGACCCAAAATTGACTCAAATATCCCAAATCTCCTCAAAATGACCCCAAAAATCACCTCAGGATGACCCAAAATTGACCAAAATCCCTCAAATCTCCTCAGAATTATCCCCCAAATATCCTCAAAATGACCCAAAATTGACCAAAATCCCTCAAATCTCTTCAAAATGACCCCAAAAATCACCTCAGGATGACCAAAATTGGCCAAAATCCCTCAAATCTCCTCAAAATGACCCCAAAAATCACCTCAGGATGACCCAAAATTGACCAAAATCCCTCAAATCTCCTCAAAATGACCCCAAAAATCACCTCAGGATGACCCCAAATTGACCAAAATCCCTCAAATCTCCTCAAAATGACCCCAAAAATCACCTCAGGATGACCCAAAATTGACCCAAATCCCTCAAATCTCTTCAAAATGACCCCAAAAATCACCTCAGGATGACCCAAAATCGACCAAAATCCCTCAAATCTCCTCAAAAAGACCCCAAAAATCACCTCAGGATGACCCAAAATTGACCAAAATCCCTCAAATCTCCTCAAAATGACCCCAAAAATCACCTCAGGATGACCCAAAATTGACCAAAATCCCTCAAATCTCCTCAAAATGACCCCAAAAATCACCTCAGGATGACCCCAAATTGACCAAAATCCCTCAAATCTCCTCAAAATGACCCCAAAAATCACCTCAGGATGACCCAAAATTGACCAAAATCCCTCAAATCTCCTCAAAATGACCCCAAAAATCACCTCAGGATGACCCAAAATTGACCAAAATCCCTCAAATCTCCTCAAAATGACCCCAAAAATCACCTCAGGATGACCAAAAATCGACCAAAATCCCTCAAATTTCCTCAAAATGACCCCAAAAATCACCTCAGGATGACCCAAAATTGACCCAAATCCCTCAAATCTCTTCAAAATGACCCCAAAAATCACCTCAGGATGACCCAAAATCGACCAAAATCCCTCAAATCTCCTCAAAATGACCCCAAAAATCACCTCAGGATGACCCAAAATTGACCAAAATCCCTCAAATCTCCTCAAAATGACCCCAAAAATCACCTCAGGATGACCCAAAATTGACCAAAATCCCTCAAATCTCCTCAAAATGACCCCAAAAATCACCTCAGGATGACCCAAAATTGACCAAAATCCCTCAAATCTCCTCAAAATGACCCCAAAAATCACCTCAGGATGACCCAAAATCGACCGAAATTCCTCAAATCTCCTCAGAATTATCCCCCAAATATCCTCAAAATGACCCAAAATTGACCAAAATCCCTCAAATCTCCTCAAAAAGACCCCAAAAATCACCTCAGGATGACCCAAAATTGACCAAAATCCCTCAAATCTCCTCAAAATGACCCCAAAAATCACCTCAGGATGACCCAAAATTGACCAAAATCCCTCAAATCTCCTCAAAATGACCCCAAAAATCACCTCAGGATGACCCAAAATCGACCAAAATCCCTCAAATCTCCTCAAAATGACCCCAAAAATCACCTCAGGATGACCCAAAATTGACCAAAATCCCTCAAATCTCCTCAGAATTATCCCCCAAATATCCTCAAAATGACCCAAAATTGACCCAAATCTCCCAAATCTCTTCAAAATGACCCCAAAAATCACCTCAGGATGACCCAAAATCGAACAAAATCCCTCAAATCTCCTCAAAAAGACCCCAAAAATCACCTCAGGATGACCCAAAATTGACCAAAATCCCTCAAATCTCCTCAAAAAGACCCCAAAAATCACCTCAGGATGACCCAAAATTGACCAAAATCCCTCAAATCTCCTCAAAATGACCCCAAAAATCACCTCAGGATGACCCAAAATTGACCAAAATCCCTCAAATCTCCTCAAAATGACCCCAAAAATCTCCTCAAAATGACTCAAAATTGACCCAAATATCCCAAATCTCTTCAAAATGACCCCAAAAATCACCTCAGGATGACCCAAAATTGGCCAAAATCCCTCAAATCTCCTCAAAATGACCCCAAAAATCACCTCAGGATGACCCAAAATTGACCCAAATCCCTCAAATCTCTTCAAAATGACCCCAAAAATCACCTCAGGATGACCCAAAAATTGACCAAAATCCCTCAAATCTCCTCAAAATGACCCCAAAAATCACCTCAGGATGACCCAAAATCGACCGAAATCCCTCAAATCTCCTCAGAATTATCCCCCAAATATCCTCAAAATGACCCAAAATTGACCCAAATATCCCAAATCTCTTCAAAAAGACCCCAAAAATCACCTCAGGATGACCCCAAATTGACCAAAATCCCTCAAATCTCCTCAAAATGACCCCAAAAATCACCTCAGGATGACCCAAAATCGACCAAAATCCCTCAAATCTCCTCAGAATTATCCCCCAAATATCCTCAAAATGACCCCAAATTGACCCAAATATCCCAAATCTCTTCAAAAAGACCCCAAAAATCACCTCAGGATGACCCCAAATTGACCCAAATCCCTCAAATCCCGCCCAAAAATTACCCCCCCCCCCCCCATTCATTCCTATGGACCCCCGCGATGACGTCATAGTGACGTCACACCCGGGGTTGGGAGGGGGGGGGGGCGTCTCCCCTCCCCCACTTCCGCCTCCCCCCCCGCCCCCCCCCCCCCCCCTCCTTCCTCCTTTTCCTGCCGGGGTTTATTATTAGTATTATTAATTAATATTGCTATTATTATTTGGGGGGGGGGGGGGGCGGAATCCCCCCGGAAACGGCGCTGAGCGGAGAGGGGGGGGAGGGGCGGGGGGAGGGGGGGGGAGGGATTTCCATGGCTGAGCCGGGAGGTGCGTGAGCGACCGCGGTTTTTGGGGTGAAAAAGTGGGATTTTGGGGTTTGGGGGGATGGAGTGGGGTTTGGGGGGGGGGGGAAGGGGGGAGGGGGTTGGTTTTGGGGGTGAAAAGTGGGGATTTGGGGGTTCGTGAGGGGGGGGGGAGTTGGGAGGGGGGGGTGGGGGAGGGGTTTTGGGGTGGAAAATGGGGGTTTGGGGGTTTTGGGGGATGGAGTGGGGTTTGTGGGGGGGGGGGAAGGGGGAGGGGGGTGGTTTTGGGGTGAAAAGAGGGGATTTGGGGGTTCGTGAGGGGGGGGGAGTTGGGAGGGGGGGGGTGGGGGAGGGGTTTTGGGGTGGAAAATGGGGGTTTGGGGGTTTTGGGGGATGGAGTGGGGTCTGTGGGGGGGGGGGAGGGTGGTTTGGGGGTGAAAAGTGGGGATTTGGGGTTCGTGAGGGGGGGGAGTTGGGAGGGGGGGGGGGGTGGGGGAGGGGTTTTGGGGGGGAAAATGGGGGGTTTGGGGGTTTTGGGGGATGGAGTGGGGGTCTGTGGGGGGGGGGGAGGGTGGTTTGGGGGGTGAAAAGTGGGGATTTGGGGTTCGTGAGGGGGGGGGAGTTGGGAGGGGGGGGGGTGGGGGAGGGGTTTTGGGGTGGAAAATGGGGTTTGGGGGTTTTGGGGGATGGAGTGGGGTTTGTGGGGGGGGGGGAGGGTGGTTTGGGGGTGAAAAGTGGGGATTTGGGGTTCGTGGGGAGGGGGGGGGTGGGGGAGGGTTTTTGGGGTGAAATGTGATGATTTGGGGATTGATGTTGGTGACTTTGGGGCCGATTTCGCTCAATTTGGGGTCAATATCGCTCATTTTGGGGTCAATATTGCTCATTTTGGGGCAGATATCTCTGATTTTGGGGTCAATATTGCTCATTTTTGGGTTCATTCCTCTCATTTTTGGGTTAATATCGCTCATTTTGGGGCCAATATCATTCATTTTTGGGTTAATATCGCTCATTTTGGGGCCAATATCATTCATTTTTGGGTTAATATTGCTCATTTTAGGGTTAATATCTCTCATTTTTGGGTCAATATCACTCATTTTTGGGTCAATATCATTCATTTTTGGGTTAATATCGTTCATTTTTGGGTCGATATCGCTCATTTTTGGGCTGATATCACTCATTTTGGGGTCAATATTGCTCAACTTTGGGTCAATATCACTCATTTTGGGGTTGATATCGCTCAATTTTGGGTCGATATCGTTCATTTTGGGGTCAATATCACTCATTTTGGGGTCAATATCACTCCTTTTGGGGTCGATATCGCTCATTTTTGGGCTGATATCACTCATTTTGGGGTTAATCTCTCATTTTTGGGTCAATATCATTCATTTTTGGGTCGATATCGCTCAATTTTGGGGTTAATCTCTCATTTTTGGGTCAATATCACTCATTTTTGGGTCGATATCGCTCATTTTTGGGTCGATATCGTTCATTTTGGGGTCAATATCACTCCTTTTGGGGTCAATATCACTCCTTTTGGGGTCAATATCACTCCTTTTGGGGTCAATATTGCTCAACTTTGGGTCAATATCACTCATTTTGGGGTCGATATCTCTCATTCCCCCCACCCATTTTGGGGCCGACTCCCCCTAATGTCCCCCTTTCTTCCCCCCACAGGCTCCCCCAGCGCCTCCCCAGCCCCCCGCCGCCCTCCCAAGGAGCCTTCCTCCTCCTCCTCCTCCTCCTCGGCAACCCCCCCGGCCATGCCATCGGAACCGGACCCCCCTTTCCGTCGTCGCACCGCACCCCAAACCCCACCCCCGAACTCGGGGGGCTGCCCCCCCCTCGACATCCCGCTGTTGCTGGAGGAGCTGCGGGTGTTGCAACAGCGTCAGCTCCGCCAGATGCAGCTGACCGAGGACATCTGTCGCCAGGTCCTCCTCCTGGGGGCCCTGAGCACCCCAAAATCCCGCGCCCCCCCCCCGCCCCGCCCCCCCCCAGCTCACAAAAAGCCACACTTTGTCACGGGAAAACCTTTTTCCCTCTTTTCCCCCCAAAAAACCACCCGCAGGCCGCCTTCTTTTTGGCAACACCGTACCGCGGGCTCGGGGTGACGCCGGTGGTCTCGGCGAGGCCCCCAAGTTTGGGGGACGCGGGGGGGACGCGTCACGAGTGTGGCTTTTGTGGGAAGGGCTTCGGCAGCGAGAGCGCCCGCCAGATCCACCTGCGGTCCCACACCGGGGAACGGCCCTACAGCTGTGGTGTCTGTGGGAATCGCTTCACCACGCGTGGAAACCTCAAGGTTCACTACCACCGCCACCGACAGAAGGTCCCCCGCCTCGCTGCCAGCCCCCAGCCCGCCAACAGCGCACAGTCGGCCTCCAGTAACCACCTGTTGGCCTCCAGTAACCACCAGTTGGCCTCCAGCAACCACCAGTTGGCCTCCAGCAACAACCAGTTGGCCTCCAGCAACCAGTTGGCCTCCAGTAACCACCAGTTGGCCTCCAACAACACCCAGTTGGCCTCCAGCAACAACCAGTTGGCCTCCAGCAACCAGTTAGCCTCCAGCAACCAGTTGGCTTCCAGTAACCACCAGTTGGCCTCCAGTAACCACCAGTTGGCCTCCAGCAACCCGTTGGCCTCCAGTAACAACCAGTTGGCCTCCAGTAACAACCAGTTGGCCTCCAGTAACAACCAGTTGGCCTCCAGTAACCAGTTGGCCTCCAGTAACAACCAGTTGGCCTCCAGTAACAACCAGTTGGCCTCCAGCAACAACCAGTTGGCCTCCAGCAACCAGTTGGCCTCCAGTAACCACCAGTTGGCCTCCAGCAACACCCAGTTGGCCTCCAGCAACACCCAGTTGGCCTCCAGCAACCACCAGTTGGCCTCCAGTAACAACCAGTTGGCCTCCAGCAACAACCAGTTGGCCTCCAGCAACACCCAACTGGCCACCAGTAACAACCAGTTGGCCTCCAACAACACCCAACTGGCCACCAGTGACAACCAGTTGGCCTCCAACAACACCCAGCTGGCCACCAGTGATAACCAGTTGGCCTCCAACACCCAACTGGCCACCAGTGACAACCAGTTGGCCTCCAACACCCAACTGGCCACTAGTAACAACCAGTTGGCCTCCAACAGCGTGCCGATGCTTGTCAGCACCCAGCTGGCCACCAGTAACAACCAGTTGGGCTCCAGTAACAACCAGTTGGCTTCCAACAACTCCCAGCTGGCCTCCAACAGTGTGCCGACGCTTGTCAACACCCAACTGGCCTCCAGCAACAACCAGTTGGCTTCCAACAACTTCCAGTTGCCCTCCAGCAACACCCAGTTGCCCTCCAGCAACAACCAACCGATGGCCAACGCCCAAGTGAACAGTAACACCCAAGCAGTGTCCAACAACACCCAACTGATCTCCAACAACACCCAACTGATCTCCAACAACACCCAACTGATCTCCAACACCCAACTGGCATCCAGCAACACCCAGCTGAACTCCAACAACACCCGACCAAGCTCTACCAACACCCAGCTTGTGTCCAGCAACACCCAGCTGGTGGCCAACACCCAACTGAGCCCCAGCAACACCCAGCCAAGCTCTGCCAACACCCAGCTGATCCCCAACAACACCCAACCAAGCTCTACCAACACCCAGCCGATCTCCAGTGACACCCAACCAAGCTCTACCAACACCCAGCTGATCCCCAACAACACCCAACCAATCTCCAACACCCAAACTAAGTCCACGAGCAGCCAACGGGGGTCTGCGAACACCCAACCAATGTCCAGCACTCAACTGATGGCCACCAACACCCAGCCAGGCTCTACCAACACCCAGCTGATGGCCAGCAACACCCAACTGATCCCAAACAACACCCGACCAAGCTCTACCAACACCCAACTGATGGCCAGCAACACCCAACTGATCCCAAACAACACCCAACCAAGCTCTACCAACACCCAGCTGATCCCAAACAACACCCGACCAAGCTCTACCAACACCCAACTGATGGCCAGCAACACCCAACTGATCTCCAACACCCAACTGATGGACAACAGCACCCAACTGATGGCCAACAACACCCAACTGATGGACAACAACACCCAGCTGATGGACAACAACACCCAGCTGATGGACAACAGCACCCAGCCCATCCCCAATACCCAACTGATGGACAACAACACCCAACCAAGCTCTACCAACACCCAACTGTTCTCAACCAACACCCGACTGATCTCCAACACCCAGCTGATCTCCAACAACACCCAACCAAGCTCTATCAACACCCAACTGATGGCCAGCAACACCCAACCAAGCTCTACTAACACCCAACCATTCTCAACCAACACCCAACTGATCTCCAACACCCAACTGATCTCCAACAACACCCAACCGATGGCCAACACCTCCCAGCTGATCTCCAGCAACACCCAACCGATCTCCAACAACACCCACCCAAGTTCTACCAACACCCAGCTGATCTCCAACACCCAACTGATGGCCAGTAACACCCAACCAAGCTCTAACAACACCCAACTGATCTCCAACAACACCCAACCTAGCTCTACCAACACCCAACCGATCTCCAACAACACCCAACCAAGCTCTACCAATACCCAACTGATGTCCAACACCCAGCTGATCTCCAACAACACCCAACCTAGCTCTGCCAACACCCAACCGATCTCCAACAACACCCAACCAATCTCTACCAACACCCAACTGATGTCCAACACCCAGCTGATCTCCAACAACACCCAACCTAGCTCTACCAACACCCAACTGATCTCCAACAACACCCAACCTAGCTCTACCAACACCCAACCGATCTCCAACAACACCCAACCAAGCTCTACTAACACCCAGCTGATCTCCAACAACACCCAACCAAGCTCTACCAACACCCAACTGATGTCCAACACCCAGCTGATCTCCAACAACACCCAACCTAGCTCTACCAACACCCAACCGATCTCCAACAACACCCAACCAAGCTCTACCAACACCCAACTGATCTCCAACACCCAACTGATGGCCAGCAACACCCAGCCAAGCTCTGCCAACACCCAACCAAGCTCTATCAACACCCAACTGATCTCCAACAACACCCATCCCATCTCCAACAACACCCAACCCTTCTCCAACAACACCCAGCCCGCCCCCAACCCCCAACTGATGACCACCTCCGTACAACCGCTCCCCTCCAACACCGTGCTCCTACTGAAGACATCCGCGTGCCGACCGAGCCCGGCTGACAAAAACACCCCCCCCATCGCCAACACCCAAACCCAGAACCGCCGCTTGGGCGCTGTTGGGGGGCACCCCACTTTTTTGGGCTCCCGCCCCTTCGGAAACCACCCAACCCCAAGCGTTGGTGGCCAAGTACCACGTGACCCCCCCCGGCAACAACAGTCGGAGGGCCCCGAACCCAATGCCCGGTGTGTCGCCGGGTGTTGAGCTGCCCGCGGGGGTCGCGGTCGCATTTTGGGGGTCACGTCCCCTTCCGGTGTAAGGTGTGCGGGAGGGGATTCCCCAACCGGGGTCACCTCCGGGCTCATTTTGGGGGTCACCGAGGGGGACCCCCGAATTCCTGCCCCGTTTGTCAACGTGCCGTCGTCCGGGGGTACTCGCCCCACGGAGAGGGCGACGGAAACCGGAGTGAGGAGGAGGAGGGTGACAACAATCGGAATGAGGAAGAGGAGGGTGGGGAGGAAGGAGAGAGCGAAGCGGACCCCCGAACTGGGGGGGAAGAGCCGGAAGAGGAGGAAGAGGAAGAGGAGGAGGAGGAGGAAGAGGAGGGGAGGAAGGAGGACAGGAGGGGACGGCGAGGACACGCGGGGAGGTACGGGGTTGGGGTGTCTCATTTTTGGGGGTCTCTTGTGGAATTTAAGGGGGTTTTTGTACGGGGTGGGGGCGGGGGGGGTCCCTGAAATTTAAGGGGTGTTTGGGGGGGGCTCAGATGGAAGGGGGGGTATCCCCCATTTAAGGGCATTTTGGGGTCCCCCCAAATTTAAGGATATTTTGGGGTCTCTGAAATTTAATGTTTTTTATCCCCCCCCCCAAAAAACAAATGAAATTTGGAACCCCTGCCCCAAAATAACGATTTTTGGGTTTCCCCCCGTGTATATGGCGTTGAAGGGGGGGGAATTTGGGGGTCCCCTCCCCCCAAAATTGTGGGGCTGACCCCCTCCCCCCCCAAACCCCTCCCAGGAACCCGGGAAGGGGTCCAGAGGACTCCGAGCCCCCCCCCAAAAAACAGGGAAGGGGGAGAAGTAGAGAGGTAAGCAGTCACCCCCAAAATTTGGGGGTGGATTTGGGTTTTTTTTGGGGGGGCGGGGGGTTCAGATGGGATTTTTGGGGGGGGGATTTGAGGTTTTTTGGGGGGCGGGGGGTTCAGATGGGTTTTTTGAGGGGGGGGATTTGAGGTTTTTGGGGGGCGGGGGGTTCAGATGGATTTTTGGGGTGGATTTGGGGTTTTTTTTGGGGGGTGGGGGGGTTCAGATGGATTTTTGGGGTGGATTTGGGGGGATTTGGGTTTTTTTGGGGGGTGG
>NW_027071879.1:0-51841 GCF_038088225.1 Cyrtonyx montezumae | reverse complement strand
ATTGGGGTTCTCATTAATTGGGGTTCCCACTAACTGGTGTCCCCCCTTCACTTGAGTCACCGTTGACGCGCATTGTCATTCCCATTAACGTCATTGGCCATTTTCTTGGGGTCTCATTAATTTGGGTTCCCATTAATTTAGGCACCTGTTAATTGGGGTTCCCATTAATTAGGCTTCCCATTAATTGGGGTTCTCATTAATTGGTGTTCCCATTAATTGGTGTTCCCCCTTCGCTTGAGTCACCGTTGACGCGCATTGTCATTCCCATTAACGTCGTTGGCCATTTTCATGGGGTCTTGTTAATTTGGGTTCCCATTAATTTAAGCACGTGTTAATTGGGGTTCCCATTAATTAGGCTTCCCATTAATTGGGGTTCTCATTAATTGGGGTTCCCATTAATTGGTGTCCCCCCTTCACTTGGGTCTCCATTGACGCGCATTGTCATTCCCATTAACGTCGTTGGCCATTTTCACGGGGTCTCGTTAATTTGGGTCCTCGTTAACTCGGCTTCTTTGTAATCTGGGTCCCCATTAATGGGAGCGGCCCTTAATTGGGGTTCCCGTTAATTGGGGTTCCCGTGAATTGGGGTCCCCCCGCAGGGGGAGCTGCGGATCAGCGTGCTGCGGCCGCGCTGTCCTACGACGCCCCGTGGCCCGTGCGCAAAATCCCACTGCGCTGCACCGCACACTACGTCGCCTACCACGTCGAGTCCAAGGTGGGGACGGCGACTGGGGGGACTGGGGGAACTGGGAGGGACTGGGGGGACTGGGGGACTGGGGGGACTGGGAGGGACTGGGGATCTGGGGGACTGGGAGGGACTGGGGGACTGGGAGGACTGGGAGGGACTGGGGGACTGGGGAACTGGGAGGGACTGGAAGGACTGGGGGACTGGGAGGGACTGGGAGGACTGGGGGACTGGGGGGACTGGGAGGACTGTGAGGGACTGGGGGACTGGGGGGACTTGGGGGACTGGGAGGACTGGGGGAACTGGGAGGGACTGGGACGGACTGGGGGGACTGGGAGGGACTGGGGGACTGGGGGACTGTGAGGGACTGGGGGACTGGGGGGACTGGGAGGGACTGGGGGACTGGGGATCTGGGGGACTGGGGGGACTGGGAGGGACTGGGGGACTTGGGGGACTGGGGGGGACTGGGAGGGACTGGGGGACTGGGGGGACTGGGAGGGACTGGAAGGACTCGGGGGACTGGGAGAGACTGGGGGGACTGGAGGCACTGGGAGGGACTGGGGCCACTAGGAATGGAGAGGGACTGGGGGACTGGGAGGGACTGGGAGGGACTGGGAACTGGGGGCACTGGGGGGACTGGGAGGACTCAGGGTTTGGGGGGACTGGAGGCACTGGGGGGATTGGGAGGACTGAGGAATTGGGGGGACTGAGAGGGACTGGGGGAACTGGGGGAACTGGGGGACTGGGAACTGGGGGGACTGGGTGGACTGGGGGAACTGGGAGGACTGGGAGCAATATGAGGTAGTGGGGGGATGGGGACATTGTGGGCAGTGGGGACAGTGGGGGGAAGAGGGACACTGGGGGGACTGGGGAAGCTGGGAGCAATGGGAGAATTGGGCAGTGGAGGAACTGGGGGGACTGGGGGGACTGGGGGACTGGGAGGGACTGGGGGGACTTGGGGGACTGGGAGCTATGGGGGTAGCGGGGGGATGGGGATGTTGGGAGCCGTGGGGACAGTGAGGGGAAGAGGGGCACTGCAATGGGGGGACTGGGAGCAGTGGGGGAATGGGGCGTCACTGAGGGCACTGGGGACATTGGGGGCAGTGGGGACATGGGGGGCAGTGGGGACATGGGGGGCAGTTGGGACATTGGGGGCACTGGGGACACTGGATTAATGGGGGCAATGGGGACATGGGGGGCAATGGGGGCATGGGGGGCAGTGGGGACATGGGGGGCAGTGGGGACATTGGGGGCAATGGGGACACGGGGGGCAGTGGGGACACTGGGGGCAATGGGGACATCGGGGGCAGAGGGGACATGGGGGGCAGTGGGGACGTTGGGGGCAGTGGGGACATTGGGGGCATGGGGACATGGGGGGCAGTGGGGACATTGGGGGCAGTGGGGACATTGGGGGCAGTGGGGACATGGGGGGCAGTGGGGACGTTGGGGGCAGTGGGGACATGGGGGGCAGAGGGGACATGGGGACGTTGGTGCCATTGTTGCTGTGGAGCCGTTGTTGCCTTTGGTGGCAGTGTTGCCATGGTGACGGTGACGTTGTTGCCATGGTGACGGTGGTGACGTTGTTGCCGTGGTGATGGTGGTGACGTTGTTGCCGTGGTGACGTTGTTGTCATTAGTGCCATTGTTGCCATAGGTGACGTTGTTGCCATTGTTGCCATGGTGACATTGTTGCCATTGTTGCCATGGTGACATTGTTGCTATTGGTGCCATTGTTGCCATGGTGGCATTGGTGACATTGTTGCTGTTGCTGTTGGTGACGTTGCTGCCATTGTTGTCGTGGTGACACTGTTGCCAGGATGAAGTTGTTGCCGTGGTGACGCTGTTGCTGTGGTGACGTTGTTGCCATGGTGACACTGTTGCCATGGTCCCATTGTTGCCATGGTGCCGTTCGCCCCGTTGTTGCCATGGTGATGCTGTTGCCATGGTGCTGTTGTTGTCGTGGTGACGCTGTTGCCGTGGTGCTGTTGTTGCCGTGGTGGCACTGTTGCTGTGATGACACTGTTGCTGTGGTGACACTGTTGCTGTGGTGGCACTGTTGCCGTGGTGATGCTGTTGCCATGGTGACGTTGTTGTCGTGGTGACACTGTTGCTGTGGTGCCATTGTTGTCATGGTGCCATTGTTGCCATGGTGATGCTGTTGCCATGGTGACACTGTTGCTGTGGTGGCACTGTTGCCGTGGTGACGCTGTTGCCATGGTGATGCTGTTGTTGTGGTGACGCTGTTGCTGTGGTGGCACTGTTGCCGTGGTGATGCTGTTGCCATGGTGATGCTGTTGCTGTGGTGACACTTGGTGTGGGGACGCTGTTGCTGTGGTGGCACTGTTGCCGTGGTGATGCTGTTGCTGTGGTGACGCCGTTGCTGTGGTGACGCTGTTGCCATGGTGACGCCGTTGCCGTGGTGACGCTGTTGCCATGGTGACGCCGTTGCCGTGGTGACGCCGTTGGCGCTGTTTTGGCGCAGGTGTACGCGGTGGCCACGAGTGTGAGCAATGCGTGCACGCGCATCCCACGCATGACGGGGGAGGAGAAGGAGTTCGAGAGCATCGAGCGCGGTCAGTGCCACCGCCCGCACCGTGACCCCAAAGTGTCCCCACAGTGTCCCCACAGTGTCCCCACAGTGTCCCCAGAGTGTCCCCAAAGTGTCCCCACAGTGTCCCCACAGTGTCCCCAAAGTGTCCCCACAGTGTCCCCAACGTGTCCACAGAGTGTCCCCAGAGTGTCCCCAAAGTGTCCCCAAAGTGTCCCCAGAGTGTCCCCACAGTGTCCCCACAGTGTCCCCACAGTGTTCCCAGAGTGTCCCCACAGTGTCCCCAACGTGTCCACAGAGTGTCCCCACAGTGTCCCCAGAGTGTCCCCACAGTGTCCCCAACGTGTCCACAGAGTGTCCCCAGAGTGTCCCCAAAGTGTCCCCACAGTGTCCCCACAGTGTCCCCAGAGTGTCCCCAAAGTGTCCCCAGAGTGTCCCCAGAGTGTCCCCACAGTGTCCCCAGAGTGTCCCCAGAGTGTCCCCACAGTGTCCCCACAGTGTCCCCAAAGTGTCCCCAAAGTGTCCCCACAGTGTCCCCAGAGTGTCCCCACAGTGTCCCCACAGTGTCCCCAGAGTGTCCCCACAGTGTCCCCAGAGTGTCCCCAAAGTGTCCCCAGAGTGTCCCCACAGTGTCCCCAGAGTGTCCCCACAGTGTCCCCAGAGTGTCCCCAAAGTGTCCCCAGAGTGTCCCCACAGTGTCCCCAGAGTGTCCCCAAAGTGTCCCCAAAGTGTCCCCAGAGTGTCCCCACAGTGTCCCCACAGTGTCCCCACAGTGTCCCCACAGTGTCCCCAGAGTGTCCCCACAGTGTCCCCAGAGTGTCCCCAAAGTGTCCCCAGAGTGTCCCCACAGTGTCCCCAGAGTGTCCCCAAAGTGTCCCCAAAGTGTCCCCAGAGTGTCCCCACAGTGTCCCCACAGTGTCCCCACAGTGTCCCCACAGTGTCTCCAAAGTGTCCCCACAGTGTCCCCACAGTGTCCCCAGAGTGTCCCCAGAGTGTCCCCAGAGTGTCCCCACAGTGTCCCCACAGTGTCCTTAATGTGTCCCCAAAGTGTCCCCAGAGTGTCCCCACAGTGTCCCCAAAGTGTCCCCAGAGTGTCCCCAAAAGTGTCCCCACAGTGTCCCCACAGTGTCCCCAGAGTGTCCCCACAGTGTCCCCACAGTGTCCCCAAAGTGTCCCCACAGTGTCCCCAGAGTGTCCCCAATGTCCCCATATGTGTCACCACGTGTGTCTCAGTGTCTCCCCATGTCCCCCCATGTCCCCATGTCCCCATGTCCCCATGTCCCCATGTCTCCCCATGTCCCCCCATGTCCCCATGTCCCCATGTCCCCATGTCCCCATGTCCCCATATCCCCATGTCCCCATATCCCCATGTCCCCATGTCCCCGTGTCCCCATATCCCCATGTCCCCATGTCCCCCTGTCCCCATGACCCCATATCCCCATGTCCCCATGTCCCCATGTCCCCATATCCCCATGTCCCCATATCCCCCTGTCCCCATATCCCCATGTCCCCATATCCCCATGTCCCCATGTCCCCGTGTCCCCATATCCCCATGTCCCCATATCCCTCTGTCCCCATGTCCCCATGTCCCCATATCCCCATGTCCCCATGTCCCCATGTCCCCGTCCCCATGTCCCCATGTCCCCATGTCCCCATGTCCCCATATCCCCATGTCCCCATGTCCCCGTCCCCATGTCCCCATGTCCCCATGTCCCCATATCCGCATGTCCCCATATCCCCATGTCCCCATGTCCCCGTCCCCATGTCCCCATATCCCCATATCCCCATGTCCCCATGTCCCCATGTCCCCATATCCCCATGTCCCCATGTCCCCGTCCCCATGTCCATGTCCCCGTGTCCCCGCAGATGAGCGCTACGTGCACCCTCAGCAGGAGGCGTTCTCCATCCAGCTCATCTCCCCCGTCAGCTGGGAGGCCATCCCCAACACAAGGTGCGGGGCGCGGGGACGGGGACAGGGGGATATGGGGTCATGGGGTCATGGGGACAGGGGGACATGGGGACATGGGGACATGGGGATATGGGGACATGGGGATATGGGGACATGGGGACAGGGGATATGGGGACATGGGGATATGGGGACATGGGGACAGGGGATATGGGGACATGGGGATATGGGGTCATGGGGACAGGGGGACACGGGGACAGGGGGACATGGGGATATGGGGACATGGGGACACGGGGATATGGGGTCATGGGGACAGGGGGACACGGGGACAGGGGGACATGGGGATATGGGGACATGGGGACACGGGGATATGGGGTCATGGGGACAGGGGGACACGGGGACAGGGGGACATGGGGATATGGGGACATGGGGACATGGGGATATGGGGACATGGGGACAGGGGGATATGGGGACATGGGGATATGGGGATATGGGGATATGGGGATATGGGGACATGGGGATATGGGGACATGGGGATATGGGGATATGGGGATATGGGGACATGGGGACATGGGGATATGGGGTCATGGGGACAGGGGGACACGGGGACAAGGGGACACGGGGACAGGGGGACATGGGGACATGGGGATATGGGGACACGGGGACATGGGGACATGGGGACATGGGGACATGGGGACATGGGGATATGGGGATATGGGGATATGGGGATATGGGGATATGAGGACATGGGGACATGGGGACATGGGGACAGGGGGACATGGGGACATGGGGATATGGGGACACGGGGACATGGGGATAGGGGGATATGGGGACATGGGGACATGGGGACATGGGGATATGGGGACATGGGGATATGGGGACATGGAGACAGGGGGATATGGGGACATGGAGACAGGGGGATATGGGGTCATCGGGACAGGGGGATATGGGGACAGGGGGACAGGGGGATATGGGGACATGGGGATATGGGGACATGGGGATATGGGGACATGGGGACATGGGGACAGGGGGACAGGGGGATATGGGGACATGGGGATATGGGGATATGGGGACATGGGGATATGGGGACATGGGGATATGGGGACATGGGGATATGGGGACATGGGGACATGGGGACATGGGGACAGGGGGATATGGGGACACGGAGACACTGGGGGCATCTGTGCGGGTTGTCTGATATGGGATGTGGATATGGGATGTGTATGGGATATGGGGTGCGGATGTGGGATGTGGATATGGGGTGTGGGGTGTGGATGGTATGTGGGGTGTGGGATATGGGGTGTGTATGGGATGTGGGGTGTGGATATGGGATGTGTATGGGATATGGGATGCGGATGTGGGATGTGGTTATGGAGTGTGTATGGGATGTGGGGTGTGGGATATGGGATGTGTATGGGATATGGGATGCGGATGTGGGATGTGAATATGGGATGTGGGGTGTGGATATGGGATGTGTATGGGATATGGGGTGTGGGTATGGGGTGTGGATATTGGGTGTGGGGTGTGTATGGGATGTGGGGTGTGGATGTGGGGGGTGGATGGGACTTGGGGTGTGGGATATGGGGTGTGGATGGGATGTGGGGTGTGGATGGGATGTGGGGTGTGGATGTGGGGGGTGTATGGGATGTGGGGGGTGGATGTGGGATGTGTATGGGATATGGGATGCAGATGAGGGATGTGAATATGGGATGTGGGGTGTGGATAGGATATGGCGTGTGGGTTTGGGGTGTGCATGGGATATGGGGTGTGGATATGGGATGTGGATGGGATGTGGGGTGTGGATGTGGGGGGTGTATGGGATGTGGGGGGTGGATGTGGGGTGTGGATATGGGATGTGTATGGGATATGGGACGCGGATGCGATATGGGGTGTGGATATGGGGTGTGGATGGGATGTGGGGTGTGGATAGGATATGGGGTGTGGATTTGGGGTGTGCATGGGATATGGGGTGTGGATATGGGGTGTGGATGGGATGTGGGGTGTGGATAGGATATGGGGTGTGGATTTGGGGTGTGCATGGGATATGGGGTGTGGATATGGGATGTGGATGGGATGTGGGGTGTGGATGTGGGGGGTGGATGTGGGGTGTGGATGTGGGGTGTGGATGTGGGGGGTGGATGTGGGGTGTGGATATGGGATGTGTATGGGATATGGGATGCGGATGCGATATGGGGTGTGGATATGGGGTGTGGATGGGATGTGGGGTGTGGATAGGATATGGGGTGTGGATATGGGATGTGGATGGGATGTGGGGGGTGGATGTGGGGGGTGGATGGGATGTGGGGGGTGGATGTGGGGTGTGGATGTGGGGTGTGCATGTGGGGGTGTATGGGATGTGGGGGGTGGATGTGGGGTGTGGATATGGGATGTGTATGGGATATGGGATGCGGATGCGATATGGGGTGTGGATATGGAGTGTGGATGGGATGTGGGGTGTGGATAGGATATGGGGTGTGGGTTTGGGGTGTGCATGGGATATGGGGTGTGGATATGGGATGTGGATGGGATGTGGGGTGTGGATGTGGGGGGTGGATGGGATGTGGGGGGTGGCTGTGGGGTGTGGATGTGGGATGTGTATGGGATATGGGATGCGGATGCGATATGGGGTGTGGATATGGGGTGTGGATGGGATGTGGGGTGTGGATAGGATATGGGGTGTGGGTTTGGAGTGTGCATGGGATATTGGGTGTGGATATGGGATGTGGATGGGATGTGGGGTGTGGATGTGGGGGGTGGATGGGATGTGGGGGGGTGGCTGTGGGGTGTGGATGTGGGATGTGTATGGGATATGGGATGCGGATGCGATATGGGGTGTGGATATGGGGTGTGGATGGGATGTGGGGTGTAGATAGGATATGGGGTGTGGGTTTGGAGTGTGCATGGGATATTGGGTGTGGATATGGGATGTGGATGGGATGTGGGGGGTGGATGTGGGGGCTGTATGGGATGTGGGGTGTGCATGTGGGGGTGTATGGGATGTGGGGGGTGGATGTGGGGTGTGGATATGGGATGTGTATGGGATATGGGGGGTGGATGCGATATGGGGTGTGGATATGGGGTGTGGATGGGATGTGGGGTGTGGATAGGATATGGGGTGTGGATTTGGGGTGTGCATGGGATATGGGGTGTGGATATGGGATGTGGATGGGATGTGGGGGGTGGATGTGGGGGCTGTATGGGATGTGGGGTGTGCATGTGGGGGTGTATGGGATGTGGGGGGTGGATGTGGGGTGTGGATATGGGATGTGTATGGGATATGGGATGCGGATGCGATATGGGGTGTGGATATGGAGTGTGGATGGGATGTGGGGTGTGGATAGGATATGGGGTGTGGGTTTGGGGTGTGCATGGGATATGGGGTGTGGATATGGGATGTGGATGGGATATGGGGGGTGGATGTGGGGGGTGGATGGGATGTGGGGGGTGGATGTGGGGTGTGGATATGGGATGTGTATGGGATATGGGATGCGGATGCGATATGGGGTGTGGATATGGGGTGTGGATGGGATGTGGGGTGTGGATAGGATATGGGGTGTGGGTTTGGGGTGTGCATGGGATATGGGGTGTGGATATGGGATGTGGATGGGATATGGGGTGTGGATGTGGGGGGTGGATGGGATGTGGGGGGTGGATGTGGGGTGTGGATGTGGGGGCTGTATGGGATGTGGGGGGTGGATGTGGGGTGTGGATATGGGATGTGTATGGGATATGGGATGCGGATGTGATATGGGGTGTGGATATGGGGTGTGGATGGGATGTGGGGTGTGGATAGGATATGGGGTGTGGGTTTGGGGTGTGCATGGGATATGGGGTGTGGATATGGGATGTGCATGGGATATGGGGTGTGGATATGGGATGTGGATGGGTTATAGGGTGTGGATGTGGGGGGTGTATGGGATGTGGGGGGTGGATGTGGGGTGTGGATATGGGATGTGTATGGGATATGGGATGCGGATGCGATATGGGGTGTGGATATGGGGTGTGGATGGGATGTGGGGTGTGGATAGGATATGGGGTGTGGATTTGGGGTGTGCATGGGATATGGGGTGTGGATATGGGATGTGGATGGGATGTGGGGTGTGGATGTGGGGGGTGGCTGTGGGGGGTGGCTGTGGGGTGTGGCTGTGGGGTGCGAGCGGTGCTCGGCGCAGGATCGACCTGGAGGAGTGGGAGCACGTGACGTGCATGAAAACCGTGTCCCTGAAGAGCGAGGAGACCGTGTCCGGGCTCAAGGGATACGTGGCCGTGGGGACGTGTCTGATGCAGGGAGAGGAGGTCACCTGCCGGGGAAGGGTCAGCTCGGCCGGGCGGCACTGGGGGCAATGGGGGCACTGGGGGCACTGGGGGCAATGGGGGCAGTGGGGACATTGGGGTTAATGGGGGCACTGTGGGCAATGGGGACATTGGGGTTAATGGGGGCACTGGGGGCAATGGGGGCAATGTGGTTAATGGGGGCAATGGGGGCACTGGGGGCAATGGGGTTAATGGGGGCACTGGGGGCACTGGGGGCAGTGGGGTTAATGGGGGCACTGGGGGCAATGGGGTTAATGGGGGCACTGGGGGCAATGGGGGCAGTGGGGTTAATGGGGGAACTGGGGGCAATGGGGTTAATGGGGGCAGTTGGGGCACTGGGGGCACTGGGGTTAATGGGGGCACTGGGGGCAATGGGGACATTGGGGTTAATGGGGTTAATGGGGGCACTGGGGGCACTGGGGGCAATGGGGTTAATGGGGGCACTGAGGACATTGGGATTAATGGGGGCAATGAGGGCACTGGGGTTAATGGGGTAAATGGGGGCACTGGGGGCAGTGGGGTTAATGGGGGCACTGGGGGCACTGGGGGCACTGGGGTTAATGGGGGCACTGGGGGCACTGGGGGCAATGGGGGCACTGGGGGCAGTGGGGTTAATGGGGGCACTGGGGACATTGGGGTTAATGGGGGCAATGGGGGCACTGGGGTTAATGGGGGCAGTGGGGGCAATGGGGAGATTGGGGTTAATGGGGGCACTGGGGGCACTGGGGACATTGGGGTCAATGGGGTTAATGGGGACATTGGGGACATTGGGGTTAATAGGGGCAATGGGGGCACTGGGGGCAATGGGGGCACTGGGGGCACTGGGGGCACTGGGGGCAATGGGGGCACTGGGGGCACTGGGGGCACTGGGGGAATGGGGGCAATGGGGGCAGTGGGGTTAATGGGGGCAATGGGGACATTGGAATTAATGGGGGCAGTGGGGACACTGGGGGCACTGGGGTTAATGGGGGCACTGGGGGCAGTGGGGGCAATGGGGGCACTGGGGGCACTGGGGTTAATGGGGGCACTGGGGGCACTGGGGGCACTGGGGGCAGTGGGGTTAATGGGGTCAATGGGTGCACTGGGGGCAGTGGGGTTAATGGGGTCAATGGGTGCACTGGGGGCAGTGGGGTTAATGGGGTTAATGGGGGCACTGGGGGCACTGGGGGCAATGGGGGCACTGGGGGCACTGGGGGCACTGGGGACACTGGGGGCACTGGGGGCAATGGGGGCACTGGGGGCAGTGGGGTTAATGGGGGCACTGGGGGCAATGGGGGCAATGGGGTTAATGGGGGCAATGGGGTCACTGGGGTTAATGGGGGCAATGGGGTTAATGGGGGCAATGGGGTCACTGGGGTTAATGGGGACATTGGGGTTAATGGGGGCACTGGGGGCACTGGGGTTAATGGGGGCACTGGGGGCAATGGGGGCAATGGGGTCACTGGGGTTAATGGGGGCACTGGGGGCAGTGGGGTTAATGGGGGCACTGGGGGCACTGGGGACATTGGGGTTAATGGGGGCACTGGGGGCAATGGGGTTAATGGGGGCAATGGGGTCACTGGGGTTAATGGGGGCAATGGGGTTAATGGGGGCAATGGGGTCACTGGGGTTAATGGGGGCACTGGGGACATTGGGGTTAATGGGGGCACTGGGGGCACTGGGGGCAGTGGGGTTAATGGGGGAACTGGGGGCAATGGGGTTAATGGGGGCAGTTGGGGCAATGGGGGCACTGGGGTTAATGGGGGCACTGGGGTTAATGGGGGCACTGGGGGCAATGGGGTCAATGGGGTTAATGGGGACATTGGGGACATTGGGGTCACTTTGGGGTCACCTTTGGGGTCACCTTTGGGATCTCTTGCAGGGTCTCATTCAGGGTAACCTTTGGAGTCTCCTTTGGGGTCACTTTTGGGGTCTCTTTGGGGTCATCCTTGGGTTCTCCTTTGGGATCTCCTTTGGGGTCTCCTTTGGGGTCACCTTTGGGGTCTCCTTTGGGGTCACCTTTGGGGTCTCCTTTGGGGTCACCTTCAGGGTCTCCTTTGTGATCTATATTAGGATCTCCTTTGGGGTCACATTTGGGGTCTCTTTGGGGTCATCCTTGGGTTCTCCTTTGGGATCTCCTTTGGGATCTCCTTTGGGTTTCCTTTATGGTCACCTTTGGGATCAGCTTTAGGGGTCACCTTCGGGGTCACGTTTGGGATCTCCTTTGGGATCTCCTTTGGGTTCTCCTTTGGGATCTCCTTTGGGGTCACATTTGGGGTCATGTTTGGGATCTCCTTTGGGGTCACCTTCAGGGTTTCCTTTGGGGTCTCATTCAGGGTCTCCTTTAGGATCTATATTAGGATCTCCTTTGGGGTCACATTTGGGGTGTCTGGGGTCATCCTTGGGTTCTCCTTTGGGATCTCCTTTGGGATCTCCTTTGGGGTCACCTTTGGGTCACCTTTGGGTTCTCCTTTGGGGTCACCTTCAGGGTCTCCTTTGGGATCTCATTCAGGGTCTCCTTTGGGATCTCCATTAGGATCTCCTTTGGGGTCACCTTTGGGTTCTCCATTGGGGTCACCTTTGGGGTCTCCTTTGGGATCTCTATTAGGATCTCCTTTGGGATCTCCTTTGGGGTCACCTTCAGGGTCTCCTTTGGGATCTCATTCAGGGTCTCCTTTGGGATCTATATTAGGATCTCCTTTGGGGTCACATTTGGGGTCTCTTTGGGGTCATCCTTGGGTTCTCCTTTGGGATCTCCTTTGGGATCTCTATTAGGATCTCCTTTGGGATCTCCTTTGGGGTCACATTGGGGTCTCCTTTGGGATCTCCTTTGGGGGTCACCTTTGGGGTCACCGCGTTTGGGGTGGCGGCGCAGATCCTGATCATGGACGTGATCGAGGTGGTGCCGGAGCCGGGGCAGCCGCTCACCAAGAACAAATTCAAAGTGCTCTACGAGAAGGAGCAGAAGGGCCCCGTCACCGCCCTGTGCCACTGCAACGGGTACCTCGTGTCCGCTATAGGGCAGAAGGTGCGGGGCTGTGGGGTGTGGGGTTATGGGGTGTGGGGTTATGGGGTGTGGGGTTATGGGGCGTGGGGTTATGGGGTGTGGGGTTATGGGGAGCAGAAGGGCCCCGTCACCGCCCTGTGCCACTGCAACGGGTACCTCGTGTCCGCTATAGGGCAGAAGGTGCGGGGCTGTGGGGTGTGGGGTGTGGGGTGTGGGGTTATGGGGTGTGGGGTGTGGGGTTATGGGGCGTGGGGTTATGGGGTGTGGGGTTATGGGGCGTGGGGTTATGGGGTGTGGGGTTATGGGGAGCAGAAGGGCCCCGTCACCGCCCTGTGCCACTGCAACGGGTACCTCGTGTCCGCTATAGGGCAGAAGGTGCGGGGCTGTGGGGTGTGGGCTGTGGGGTTATGGGGTGTGGGGTCATGGGGCGTGGGGTTATGGGGTGTGGGGTTATGGGGAGCAGAAGGGCCCCGTCACCGCCCTGTGCCACTGCAACGGGTACCTCGTGTCCGCTATAGGGCAGAAGGTGCGGGGCTGTGGGGTGTGGGGTGTGGGGTGTGGGGTGTGGGGTTATGGGGTGTGGGGTTATGGGGCGTGGGGTTATGGGGTGTGGGGTTATGGGGAGCAGAAGGGCCCCGTCACCGCCCTGTGCCACTGCAACGGGTACCTCGTGTCCGCTATAGGGCAGAAGGTGCGGGGCTGTGGGGTGTGGGGTTATGGGGTGTGGGGTGTGGGGTTATGGGGTGTGGGGTGTGGGGTGTGGGGTTATGGGGTGTGGGGTTATGGGGTGTGGGGTTATGGGGAGCAGAAGGGCCCCGTCACCGCCCTGTGCCACTGCAACGGGTACCTCGTGTCCGCTATAGGGCAGAAGGTGTGGGGCTGTGGGGTGTGGGGTGTGGGGTTATGGGGTGTGGGGTTATGGGGCGTGGGGTTATGGGGTGTGGGGTTATGGGGTGTGGGGTTATGGGGCGTGGGGTTATGGGGTGTGGGGTGATGGGGTGTGGGGTTATGGGGCGTGGGGTTATGGGGCGTGGGGTTATGGGGTGTGGGGTTATGGGGTGTGGGGTTATGGGGTGTGGGGTTATGGGGTGTGGGGTGTGGGGTGTGGGGTGTGGGGTTATGGGGTGTGGGGTTATGGGGTGTGGGGTTATGGGGAGCAGAAGGGCCCCGTCACCGCCCTGTGCCACTGCAACGGGTACCTCGTGTCCGCTATAGGGCAGAAGGTGCGGGGCTGTGGGGTGTGGGGTTATGGGGTGTGGGGTTATGGGGTGTGGGGTTATGGGGCGTGGGGTTATGGGGTGTGGGGTGATGGGGTGTGGGGTTATGGGGCGTGGGGTTATGGGGCGTGGGGTTATGGGGTGTGGGGTTATGGGGCGTGGGGTTATGGGGTGTGGGGTTATGGGGTGTGGGGTTATGGGGAGCAGAAGGGCCCCGTCACCGCCCTGTGCCACTGCAACGGGTACCTCGTGTCCGCTATAGGGCAGAAGGTGCGGGGCTGTGGGGTGTGGGGTTATGGGGTGTGGGGTTATGGGGTGTGGGGTTATGGGGCGTGGGGTTATGGGGTGTGGGGTTATGGGGTGTGGGGTTATGGGGAGCAGAAGGGCCCCGTCACCGCCCTGTGCCACTGCAACGGGTACCTCGTGTCCGCTATAGGGCAGAAGGTGCGGGGCTGTGGGGTGTGGGGTGTGGGGTTATGGGGTTATGGGGTGTGGGGTGTGGGGTTATGGGGCGTGGGGTTATGGGGTGTGGGGTTATGGGGTGTGGGGTTATGGGGAGCAGAAGGGCCCCGTCACCGCCCTGTGCCACTGCAACGGGTACCTCGTGTCCGCTATAGGGCAGAAGGTGCGGGGCTGTGGGGTGTGGGGTTATGGGGTGTGGGGTTATGGGGCGTGGGGTTATGGGGCGTGGGGTTATGGGGTGTGGGGTTATGGGGTGTGGGGTTATGGGGCGTGGGGTTATGGGGTGTGGGGTTATGGGGTGTGGGGTTATGGGGCGTGGGGTTATGGGGTTATGGGGTTATGGGGTTATGGGGTGTGGGGTGTGGGGTGTGGGGTTATGGGGTTATGGGGTGTGGGGTTATGGGGTGTGGGGTTATGGGGTTATGGGGCGTCGGGCTATGGGGTGTGGGGTGTGGGGTGTGGGGTTATGGGGTGTGGGGTTATGGGGCGTCGGGCTATGGGGTGTGGGGTTATTGGGCGTGGGGTTATGGGGTGTGGGGTTATGGGGTGTGGGGTTATGGGGAGCAGAAGGGCCCCGTCACCGCCCTGTGCCACTGCAACGGGTACCTCGTGTCCGCTATAGGGCAGAAGGTGCGGGGCTGTGGGGTGTGGGGTTATGGGGTGTGGGGTTATGGGGCGTGGGGTTATGGGGTGTGGGGTGTGGGGTGTGGGGTTATGGGGTGTGGGGTGTGGGGTTATGGGGTGTGGGGTTATGGGGAGCAGAAGGGCCCCGTCACCGCCCTGTGCCACTGCAACGGGTACCTCGTGTCCGCTATAGGGCAGAAGGTGCGGGGCTGTGGGGTGTGGGGTTATGGGGTGTGGGGTTATGGGGTGTGGGGTTATGGGGCGTGGGGTTATGGGGTGTGGGGTTATGGGGTGTGGGGTTATGGGGTGTGGGGTTATGGGGTGTTGGGTGTGGGGTTATGGGGTGTGGGGTTATGGGGTGTGGGGTTATGGGGAGCAGAAGGGCCCCGTCACCGCCCTGTGCCACTGCAACGGGTACCTCGTGTCCGCTATAGGGCAGAAGGTGCGGGGCTGTGGGGTGTGGGGTGTGGGGTTATGGGGTGTGGGGTTATGGGGTGTGGGGTTATGGGGCGTGGGGTTATGGGGTGTGGGGTTATGGGGTGTGGGGTTATGGGGAGCAGAAGGGCCCCGTCACCGCCCTGTGCCACTGCAACGGGTACCTCGTGTCCGCTATAGGGCAGAAGGTGCGGGGGTGTAGGGTGTGGGGTGTGGGGTGTGGGGTTATGGGGTTATGGGGTGTGGGGCTATGGGGTGTGGGGTTATGGGGCGTGGGGTGAGGTTATGGGATATGGGATGTGGGATATGGGGCACAGGCTGTGGGGCACAGGTTATGGGGTGCAGGTTATGGGGTACAGGTTATGGGGCGCAGGCTGTGGGGCGCAGGTTATGGGGCACAGGCTATGGGGCACCAGCTATGGGGCGCAGGCTGTGGGGCGCAGGTTATGGGGCGCAGGCTGTGGGGCGCAGGTTATGGGGCGCAGGCTGTGGGGTGCAGGTTATGGGGCGCAGGCTGTGGGGCGCAGGCTGTTGGGTGCAGGTTATGGGGCGCAGTTTATGGGGCGCAGGTTATGGGGCACAGGCTATGGGGCGCAGGCTGTGGGGCGCAGGCTGTGGGGCGCAGTCTGTTGGGTGCAGGTTATGGGGCGCAGGCTGTGGGGCGCAGGCTATGGGGCGCAGGCTGTGGGGCGCAGGTTATGGGGCGCAGGCTATGGGATGCAGGCTGTGGGGCGCAGGTTATGGGGCGCAGGCTGTGGGGCGCAGGTTATGGGGCGCAGGTTATGGGGCGCAGGTTATGGGGCACAGGCTATGGGGCGCAGGCTATGGGGCGCAGGTTATGGGGCGCAGGCTGTGGGGCGCAGGTTATGGGGCACAGGCTGTGGGGTATGGGCTGTAGGGCACAGGTTATGGGGCGCAGGCTTTGGGGCACCGGCTATGGGGCGCAGGCTGTGGGGCGCAGGCTGTGGGGTGCAGGTTATGGGGCGCAGGTTATGGGGCGCAGGCTGTGGGGCGCAGGCTGTGGGGTGCAGGTTATGGGGCGCAGGTTATGGGGCGCAGGCTGTGGGGTGGAGGTTATGGCGTGCAAGTTATGGGGCGCAGGTTATGGGGCGCAGGCTGTGGGGTGCAGGTTATGGGGCGCAGGTTATGGGGCACAGGTTATGGGGCGCAGGCTGTGGGGTACAGGTTATGGGGTGCAGGCTATGGGGCGCAGGTTATGGGGCGCAGGCTGTGGGGCGCAGGTTATGGGGTGCAAGTTATGGAGCGCAGGTTGTGGGTCGCAGGCTATGGGGCGCAGGCTCTGGGGTGCAGGTTATGGGGTGCAGGTTATGGGGTGAAGGCTGTGGGGCGCAGGCTGTGGGACGCAGGTTATGGGGCGCAGGTTATGGGGTGCAGGTTATGGGGCGCAGGTTATGGGGCGCAGGCTGTGGGGTGCAGGCTATGGGGCACCAGCTATGGGGCGCAGGCTTTGGGGTGCAGGTTATGGGGCGCAGGCTGTGGGGCGCAGGTTATGGGGCACAGGCTATGGGGCGCAGGCTATGGGGCGCAGGTTATGGGGCACGGGCTATGGGGCGCAGGTTATGGGGCGCAGGCTGTGGGGTCCGGGCTGTGCGCTGTGGGGCGGCGGTGGCAGGGCTCGGTGCCGCAGATCTTCCTGTGGAGCCTGAAGGACAACGAGCTCACCGGGATGGCCTTCATCGACACCCAGCTCTACATCCACCAGATGATCAGGTGCGCGCCGGCACCGGGGGTCACCGGGGTCACCGGGGGTCACCGGGGGTCAGAGGGCACCGGGGGTCATCAGGGGTCACCGGGGGTCAGAGGGCACCGGGGGTCACCGGGGGTCAGGGGTCACCGGGGATCAGAGGGCACCGGGGGTCACCGGGGTCTCCAGGGGTCAGAGGGCACCGGGGGTCACCGGGGGTCAGAGGGCACCGGGGGTCACTGGGGGTCAGTGGGGGTCAGAGGGCACTTGGGGTCATGGGGGTCAGATGGCACCAGGGGTCACCAGGGGTCAGAGGGCACCGGGGGTCACCGGGGGTCATGGGGGGTCACGGGGGTCAGAGGGCACCAAGGATCACCAGGGGTCAGAGGGCACCGGGGGTCACTGGAGGTCAGAGGGCACCAGGGGTCATCGGGGGTCATGGGGGTCAGAGGGCACCGGGGGTCACCGGGGTCACCGGGGGTCACCGGGGGTCAGAGGGCACCGGGGGTCATCAGGGGTCACCGGGGGTCAGAGGGCACCGGGGCTCAGAGGGCACCGGGGGTCACCGGGGTCACCGGGGGTCACTGGGGGTCAGAGGGCACCGGGGGTCACCAGGGGTCAGAGGGCACCGGGGGTCACCGGGGGTCACCGGGGGTCAGAGGGCACTGGGGGTAACCGGGGGTCAGGGGTCACCGGGGATCAGAGGGCACCGGGGGTCACTGGAGGTCAGAGGGCACCAGGGGTCATCGGGGGTCATGGGGGTCAGAGGGCACCGGGGGTCACCGGGGTCACCGGGGGTCACCGGGGGTCAGAGGGCACCGGGGGTCATCAGCGGTCACCGGGGGTCAGAGGGCACCGGGGCTCAGAGGGCACCGGGGGTCACTGGGGGTCAGAGGGCACCGGGGGTCACCAGGGGTCAGAGGGCACCGGGGGTCACCGGGGGTCACCGGGGGTCAGAGGGCACTGGGGGTAACCGGGGGTCAGGGGTCACCGGGGATCAGAGGGCACCGGGGGTCACCGGGGTCTCCAGGGGTCAGAGGGCACTGGGGGTCACCGGGGGTCAGAGGGCATCGGGGGTCACGGGGGTCAGAGGGCACCAGGGATAACCAGGGGTCAGAGGGCACCAGGGGTCACCAGTGGTCAGAGGGCACCGGGGGTCACCGGGGGTCATGGGGGTCAGAGGGTACCAATGGTCACTGGGGGTCAGAGGGCACCGGGGGTCATCGGGGGTCATGGGGGTCAGAGGGCACCGGGGGTCAGAGGGCACCGGGGGTCACGGGGGGTCAGAGGGCACCTAGGGTCAGAGGGCACCGGGGGTCACCGGGGTCACTGGGGGTCACTGAGGGTCAGAGGGCACCGGGGGTCACCGGGAGTCAGAGGGCACCGGGGGTCTGGGGTCACGGGGGGTCAGAGGGTACCGGAGGTCACCAGGGGTCACCGTGGCACCTTGCAACCCACTGACCCCATAACTCCATGACCCCATCACCCTATGACCCCGTGATGTCCCCATGATGTCCCCATGATGTCCCCATGATGTCCCCATGGTGTCCCCATGATGTCCCCATGATGTCCCCGTGATGTCCCCGTGATGTCCCCGTGGTGTCCCCGTGATGTCCCCATGATGTCCCCGTCTTGTCCCCATGATGTCCCCATGATGTCCCCATGATGTCCCCATGATGTCCCTGTGATGTCCCCGTGATGTCCCCATGATGTCCCCGTGGTGTCCCCATGATGTCCCCGTGGTGTCCCCGTGATGTCCCCATGATGTCCCCATGATGTCCCCGTGATGTCCCCGTGATGTCCCCATGATGTCCCTGTGATGTCCCCATGCTGATGTCCTGTCCCGCTGGTTCCTCAGTGTGAAGAACTTCATCCTGGCGGCGGATGTGATGAAGAGCATCTCCCTGCTGCGCTACCAGGAGGAGAGCAAGACCCTGTCCCTCGTCAGCAGGGTGCGGGGACGGGGGGCGGGGGGACATGGGGACAGAGGGGGACAGGGGGACAGAGGGGGACGGGGGGACAGCAGGGGGGCATGGGGGGATGGTAGGGGGACATGGGGACAGATGGGGACAGGGGGACAGGAGGGAGACGGGGACAGCAGGGGGACAACGGGGGACAGGGACAGGAGGGGGACGGGGGGACAGCAGGGGACAGGGACAGCAAGGGGGACGGGGGGACGGGAGGGGACAGGGGGACAGCAGGGGGACATGGGGACAGCAGGGGACAGGGACAGCAAGGGGGACGGGGGGACAGGAGGGGGACAGGGGGACAGCAGGGGGACATGGGGACAGCGGGACAGCAGGGGGACAACAGGGGGACATGAGGACAGAGGGGGACATGGGGACAGCAGGGGACAGGGACAGCAGGGGGACATAGGGACAGCAGGGGGACAGGGACAGGAGGAGGACATGGGGACAGCAGGGGGACATGGGGACAGGGGGACAACAGGGGGACATGGGGACAGAGGGGGACATGGGGACAGCAGGGGACAGGGACAGCAGGGGGACATGGGACAACAGGGGACAGGGACAGGTGGGGGACATGGGGATAGAGGGGAACATGGGACAGCAGGGGGACATGGGGATATGGGGACATGGGGACATGGGGATATGGGGACATGGGGACATGGGGACATGGGGATATGGGGATATGGGGACAGGGGGACATGGGGACATGGGGACACGGGGACATGGGGACATGGGGACATGGGGACATGGGGACACGGGGACAGGGGATATGGGGACATGGGGACATGGGGACACGGGGATATGGGGACACGGGGACAGGGGATATGGGGACATGGGGACATGGGGACACGGGGATATGGGGACATGGGGACATGGGGACATGGGGATATGGGGACATGGGGATATGGGGACATGGGGACATGGGGACATGGGGACATGGGGATATGGGGACATGGGGATATGGGGACATGGGGACATGGGGACATGGGGATATAGGGACATGGGGATATGGGGACACGGGGACATGGGGACATGGGGACATGGGGATATGGGGACATGGGGACATGGGGACACGGGGACAGGGGATATGGGGACATGGGGACATGGGGATATGGGGACATGGGGACATGGGGATATGGGGACACGGGGACATGGGGATATGGGGACATGGGGATATGGGGACATGGGGACATGGGGACACGGGGACAGGGGATATGGGGACATGGGGATATGGGGACACGGGGATATGGGGACACGGGGACAGGGGATATGGGGACATGGGGACATGGGGACACGGGGATATGGGGACATGGGGACATGGGGACATGGGGATATGGGGACATGGGGATATGGGGACATGGGGACATGGGGACATGGGGACATGGGGACATGGGGATATGGGGACATGGGGACATGGGGACATGGGGATATGGGGACATGGGGATATGGGGACACGGGGACATGGGGACATGGGGACATGGGGACATGGGGACATGGGGATATGGGGACATGGGGATATGGGGACACGGGGACATGGGGACATGGGGACATGGGGATATGGGGACATGGGGATATGGGGACATGGGGATATGGGGACACGGGGACATGGGGACATGGTGGGGGTGTGGGGTGTGGGGCTGTGGGGACACGGGGACGGTCCCTGCGGCGCTTGGGGACACGGGGCTGTGGTGTCCCCAGGACGCGAAGCCGCTGGAGGTGTACAGCGTGGACTTCATGGTGGACAGCACTCAGCTGGGATTCCTCGGTGCGTCGCTGTGGTGTTGTGTCACTGTGTCACTGTGTCACTGTGTTGTTGTGCTGTGTCGCTGTGTCACTGTGTCGCTATGTCACTGTGTCACTGTGTCGCTGTGTCGTTGTGTCACTGTGTCACTGTGTCGCTGTGTCGCTGTGTCGTTGTGTCACTGTGTCACTGTGTCGCTGTGTCGCTGTGTCGTTGTGTCACTGTGTCACTGTGTCGCTGTGTCGCTGTGTCGCTGTGTCACTGTGTCACTGTGTCGCTGTGTCGCTGTGTCGCTGTGTCACTGTGTCACTGTGTAGTTGTGTCGCTGTGTCGCTGTGTCACTGTGTCGCTGTGTCGTTGTGTCGTTGTGTCGCTGTGTCATTGTGTCGTTGTGTCGCTGTGTCATTGTGTCGCTGTGTCGTTGTGTCACTGTGTCACTGTGTCGCTGTGTCGTTGTGTCACTGTGTCACTGTGTCGCTGTGTCACTGTGTCGTTGTGTCGCTGTGTCACTGTGTCACTGTGTCGCTGTGTCGCTGTGTTGTTGTGTCACTGTGTCGCTGTGTCACTGTGTCACTGTGTCGCTGTGTCGTTGTGTCGCTGTGTCACTGTGTCACTGTGTCGCTGTGTCGCTGTGTCGCTGTGTTGTTGTGTCGTTGTGTCACTGTGTCACTGTGTCACTGTGTCACTGTGTCACTGTGTCGCTGTGTCACTGTGTCGCTGTGTCACTGTGTCACTGTGTCTCTGTGTCACTGTGTCACTGTGACGCTGTGTCGTTGTGTCGTTGTGTCACTGTGTCACTGTGTCGCTGTGTCACTGTGTCGCTGTGTCACTGTGTCGCTGTGTCACTGTGTCACTGTGTCTCTGTGTCACTGTGTCACTGTGACGCTGTGTCGTTGTGTCGTTGTGTCACTGTGTCACTGTGTCGCTGTGTCACTGTGTCGCTGTGTCGCTGTGTCGCTGTGTCGCTGTGTCGTTGTGGTGTTGTGTCACCGTGTCGTTTTGTCATTGTGTCGCTGTGTCACTGTGTCACTGTGTCACTGTGTCGCTGTGTCGCTGTATCACTGTGTCACTGTGTCGCTGTGTCACTGTGTCGTTGTGTCACTGTGTCGTTGTGTCACTGTGTCACTGTGTCACTGTGTCACTGTGTCACTGTGTCGTTGTGTCACTGTGTCACTGTGTGGTTGTGTCACTGTGTCGTTGTGTCACTGTGTCACTGTGTCGTTGTGTCACTGTGTCACTGTGTCGCTGTGTCGCTGTGTCACTGTGTCGCTGTGTCGTTGTGTCGCTGTGTCACTGTGTCACTGTGTCCACTGTGTCGTTGTGTCACTGTGTCGCTGTGTCGTTGTGTCACTGTGTCACTGTGTCACTGTGTCACTGTGTCGCTGTGTCGTTGTGTCACTGTGTCACTGTGTCACTGTGTCACTGTGTCGCTGTGTCGCTGTGTCACTGTGTCACTGTGTCGCTGTGTCACTGTGTCGTTGTGTCGCTGTGTCGCTGTGTCGCTGTGTCGCTGTGTTGTTGTGTCGTTGTGTCACTGTGTCACTGTGTCGCTGTGTCACTGTGTCACTGTGTCTCTGTGTCACTGTGTCACTGTGTCGCTGTGTCGTTGTGTCGCTGTGTCACTGTGTCGCTGTGTCACTGTGTCACTGTGTCGCTGTGTCACTGTGTCGCTGTGTCGCTGTGTCGCTGTGTTGCTGTGTCACTGTGTCACTGTGTCACTGTGTCGCTGTGTCGCTGTGTCACTGTGTCGCTGTGTCGCTGTGTCACTGTGTCACTGTGTCGCTGTGTCGCTGTGTCGTTGTGTCGCTGTGTCGCTGTGTCGTTGTGTCACTGTGTCACTGTGTCACTGTGTCACTGTGTCACTGTGTCGTTGTGTCACTGTGTCACTGTGTGGTTGTGTCACTGTGTCGTTGTGTCACTGTGTCACTGTGTCGTTGTGTCGTTGTGTCGCTGTGTCACTGTGTCACTGTGTCGTTGTGTCACTGTGTCACTGTGTCGCTGTGTCGCTGTGTCACTGTGTCACTGTGTCCACTGTGTCGTTGTGTCACTGTGTCACTGTGTCACTGTGTCGTTGTGTCGCTGTGACACTGTGTCAATGTGTCACTGTGTCGCTGTGACACTGTGTCAATGTGTCACTGTGTCGCTGTGTCGTTGTGTCGCTGTGTCACTGTGTCGCTGTGTCACTGTGCCACTGTGTCGCTGTGTCGTTGTGTCGCTGTGTCACTGTGTCGCTGTGTCACTGTGTCACTGTGTCACTGTGTCACTGTGTCGTTGTGTCACTGTGTCACTGTGTCGTTGTGTCACTGTGTCACTGTGTCTCTGTGTCGTTGTGTCGCTGTGTCATTGTGTCGTTGTGTCACTGTGTCACTGTGTCGCTGTGTCACTGTGTCGCTGTGTCGTTGTGTCACTGTGTCTCTGTGTCGTTGTGTCACTGTGTCACTGTGTCACTGTGTCACTGTGTCGTTGTGTCGCTGTGACACTGTGTCACTGTGTCACTGTGTCGTTGTGTCACTGTGTCACTGTGTCACTGTGTCGTTGTGTCACTGTGTCACTGTGTCGCTGTGTCGCTGTGTCGTTGTGTCGCTGTGTCACTGTGTCACTGTGTCGCTGTGTCACTGTGTCACTGTGTCACTGTGTCACTGTGTCGTTGTGTCACTGTGTCACTGTGTCACTGTGTCGTTGTGTCGCTGTGTCACTGTGTCACTGTGTCTCTGTGTCACTGTGTCACTGTGTCGCTGTGTCGTTGTGTCGCTGTGTCACTGTGTCGCTGTGTCACTGTGTCACTGTGTCGCTGTGTCACTGTGTCGCTGTGTCGCTGTGTCACTGTGTCGCTGTGTCGCTGTGGTGTTGTGTCACCGTGTCGTTTTGTCATTGTGTCGCTGTGTCACTGTGTCACTGTGTCACTGTGTCGTTGTGTCACTGTGTCGCAGTGTAGTTGTGTCACTGTGTCGCTGTGTCACTGTGTCGCTGTGTTGCTGTGTCACTGTGTCACTGTGTCACTGTGTCGCTGTGTCGCTGTGTCACTGTGTCGCTGTGTCGCTGTGTCACTGTGTCACTGTGTCGCTGTGTCGCTGTGTCGTTGTGTCGCTGTGTCGCTGTGTCGTTGTGTCACTGTGTCACTGTGTCACTGTGTCACTGTGTCACTGTGTCGTTGTGTCACTGTGTCACTGTGTGGTTGTGTCACTGTGTCGTTGTGTCACTGTGTCACTGTGTCGTTGTGTCGTTGTGTCGCTGTGTCACTGTGTCACTGTGTCGTTGTGTCACTGTGTCACTGTGTCGCTGTGTCGCTGTGTCACTGTGTCACTGTGTCCACTGTGTCGTTGTGTCACTGTGTCACTGTGTCACTGTGTCGTTGTGTCGCTGTGACACTGTGTCAATGTGTCACTGTGTCGCTGTGACACTGTGTCAATGTGTCACTGTGTCGCTGTGTCGTTGTGTCGCTGTGTCACTGTGTCGCTGTGTCACTGTGCCACTGTGTCGCTGTGTCGTTGTGTCGCTGTGTCACTGTGTCGCTGTGTCACTGTGTCACTGTGTCACTGTGTCACTGTGTCGTTGTGTCACTGTGTCACTGTGTCGTTGTGTCACTGTGTCACTGTGTCTCTGTGTCGTTGTGTCGCTGTGTCATTGTGTCGTTGTGTCACTGTGTCACTGTGTCGCTGTGTCACTGTGTCGCTGTGTCGTTGTGTCACTGTGTCACTGTGTCACTGTGTCACTGTGTCGTTGTGTCGCTGTGACACTGTGTCACTGTGTCACTGTGTCGTTGTGTCACTGTGTCACTGTGTCACTGTGTCGTTGTGTCACTGTGTCACTGTGTCGCTGTGTCGCTGTGTCGTTGTGTCGCTGTGTCACTGTGTCACTGTGTCGCTGTGTCACTGTGTCACTGTGTCACTGTGTCACTGTGTCGTTGTGTCACTGTGTCACTGTGTCACTGTGTCGTTGTGTCGCTGTGTCACTGTGTCACTGTGTCGCTGTGTCGCTGTGTCGCTGTGTCACTGTGTCGTTGTGTCACTGTGTCACTGTGTCACTGTGTCGCTGTGTCGTTGTGTCGCTGTGTCACTGTGTCACTGTGTCGTTGTGTCACTGTGTCACTGTGTCACTGTGTCGCTGTGTCACTGTGTCACTGTGTCGTTGTGTCACTGTGTCACTGTGTCGCTGTGTCACTGTGTCACTGTGTCGTTGTGTCACTGTGTCGCAGTGTAGTTGTGTCACTGTGTCGTTGTGTCGCTGTGTCACTGTGTCGCTGTGTCGTTGTGTCACTGTGTCACTGTGTCACTGTGTCGCTGTGTCACTGTGTCGCTGTGTCACTGTGTCACTGTGTCGTTGTGTCACTGTGTCGCTGTGTCGCTGTGTCACTGTGTCACTGTGTCACTGTGTCACTGTGTCACTGTGTCGTTGTGTCACTGTGTCACTGTGTCACTGTGTCACTGTGTCACTGTGTCGTTGTGTCGTTGTGTCGCTGTGTCATTGTGTCGTTGTGTCACTGTGTCACTGTGTCACTGTGTCACTGTGTCACTGTGTCGCTGTGTCGCTGTGTCACTGTGTCACTGTGTCACTGTGTCGTTGTGTCGCTGTGTCACTGTGTCACTGTGTCACTGTGTCGCTGTGTCACTGTGTCGCTGTGTCACTGTGCCACTGTGTCGCTGTGTCGTTGTGTCGCTGTGTCACTGTGTCACTGTGTCGCTGTGTCACTGTGTCACTGTGTCGCAGTGTAGTTGTGTCACTGTGTCACTGTGTCACTGTGTCGCTGTGTCGCTGTGTCACTGTGTCGCTGTGTCGCTGTGTCGCTGTGTCACTGTGTCGCTGTGTCGTTGTGTCGTTGTGTCGTTTTGTCATTGTGTCGCTGTGTCACTGTGTCACTGTGTCACTGTGTCACTGTGTCGCTGTGTCACTGTGTCGCTGTGTCGTTGTGTCGTTGTGTCGTTTTGTCATTGTGTCGCTGTGTCACTGTGTCACTGTGTCACTGTGTCGCTGTGTCGTTGTGTCACTGTGTCACTGTGTCACTGTGTCACTGTGTCGCTGTGTCGCTGTGTCACTGTGTCACTGTGTCGCTGTGTCACTGTGTCGTTGTGTCGCTGTGTCGCTGTGTCGCTGTGTCGCTGTGTTGTTGTGTCGTTGTGTCACTGTGTCACTGTGTCGCTGTGTCACTGTGTCACTGTGTCTCTGTGTCACTGTGTCACTGTGTCGCTGTGTCGTTGTGTCGCTGTGTCACTGTGTCGCTGTGTCACTGTGTCACTGTGTCGCTGTGTCACTGTGTCGCTGTGTCGCTGTGTCACTGTGTCGCTGTGTCGCTGTGGTGTTGTGTCACCGTGTCGTTTTGTCATTGTGTCGCTGTGTCACTGTGTCACTGTGTCACTGTGTCGTTGTGTCACTGTGTCGCAGTGTAGTTGTGTCACTGTGTCGCTGTGTCACTGTGTCGCTGTGTTGCTGTGTCACTGTGTCACTGTGTCACTGTGTCGCTGTGTCGCTGTGTCACTGTGTCGCTGTGTCGCTGTGTCACTGTGTCACTGTGTCGCTGTGTCGCTGTGTCGTTGTGTCGCTGTGTCGCTGTGTCGTTGTGTCACTGTGTCACTGTGTCACTGTGTCACTGTGTCACTGTGTCGTTGTGTCACTGTGTCACTGTGTGGTTGTGTCACTGTGTCGTTGTGTCACTGTGTCACTGTGTCGTTGTGTCGTTGTGTCACTGTGTCGCTGTGTCACTGTGCCACTGTGTCGCTGTGTCGTTGTGTCGCTGTGTCACTGTGTCGCTGTGTCACTGTGTCACTGTGTCACTGTGTCACTGTGTCGTTGTGTCACTGTGTCACTGTGTCGTTGTGTCACTGTGTCACTGTGTCTCTGTGTCGTTGTGTCGCTGTGTCATTGTGTCGTTGTGTCACTGTGTCACTGTGTCGCTGTGTCACTGTGTCGCTGTGTCGTTGTGTCACTGTGTCTCTGTGTCGTTGTGTCACTGTGTCACTGTGTCACTGTGTCACTGTGTCGTTGTGTCGCTGTGACACTGTGTCACTGTGTCACTGTGTCGTTGTGTCACTGTGTCACTGTGTCACTGTGTCGTTGTGTCACTGTGTCACTGTGTCGCTGTGTCGCTGTGTCGTTGTGTCGCTGTGTCACTGTGTCACTGTGTCGCTGTGTCACTGTGTCACTGTGTCACTGTGTCACTGTGTCGTTGTGTCACTGTGTCACTGTGTCACTGTGTCGTTGTGTCGCTGTGTCACTGTGTCACTGTGTCTCTGTGTCACTGTGTCACTGTGTCGCTGTGTCGTTGTGTCGCTGTGTCACTGTGTCGCTGTGTCACTGTGTCACTGTGTCGCTGTGTCACTGTGTCGCTGTGTCGCTGTGTCACTGTGTCGCTGTGTCGCTGTGGTGTTGTGTCACCGTGTCGTTTTGTCATTGTGTCGCTGTGTCACTGTGTCACTGTGTCACTGTGTCGTTGTGTCACTGTGTCGCAGTGTAGTTGTGTCACTGTGTCGCTGTGTCACTGTGTCGCTGTGTTGCTGTGTCACTGTGTCACTGTGTCACTGTGTCGCTGTGTCGCTGTGTCACTGTGTCGCTGTGTCGCTGTGTCACTGTGTCACTGTGTCGCTGTGTCGCTGTGTCGTTGTGTCGCTGTGTCGCTGTGTCGTTGTGTCACTGTGTCACTGTGTCACTGTGTCACTGTGTCACTGTGTCGTTGTGTCACTGTGTCACTGTGTG
This sequence comes from Cyrtonyx montezumae, assembly GCF_038088225.1. Lineage (NCBI taxonomy): Eukaryota > Metazoa > Chordata > Aves > Galliformes > Odontophoridae > Cyrtonyx > Cyrtonyx montezumae. The sequence goes on along the minus strand of NW_027071879.1, from coordinate 24,565 downwards.
GTTGTGTCACTGTGTCGTTGTGTCACTGTGTCACTGTGTCGTTGTGTCGTTGTGTCGCTGTGTCACTGTGTCACTGTGTCGTTGTGTCACTGTGTCACTGTGTCGCTGTGTCGCTGTGTCACTGTGTCACTGTGTCCACTGTGTCGTTGTGTCACTGTGTCACTGTGTCACTGTGTCGTTGTGTCGCTGTGACACTGTGTCAATGTGTCACTGTGTCGCTGTGACACTGTGTCAATGTGTCACTGTGTCGCTGTGTCGTTGTGTCGCTGTGTCACTGTGTCGCTGTGTCACTGTGCCACTGTGTCGCTGTGTCGTTGTGTCGCTGTGTCACTGTGTCGCTGTGTCACTGTGTCACTGTGTCACTGTGTCACTGTGTCGTTGTGTCACTGTGTCACTGTGTCGTTGTGTCACTGTGTCACTGTGTCTCTGTGTCGTTGTGTCGCTGTGTCATTGTGTCGTTGTGTCACTGTGTCACTGTGTCGCTGTGTCACTGTGTCGCTGTGTCGTTGTGTCACTGTGTCTCTGTGTCGTTGTGTCACTGTGTCACTGTGTCACTGTGTCACTGTGTCGTTGTGTCGCTGTGACACTGTGTCACTGTGTCACTGTGTCGTTGTGTCACTGTGTCACTGTGTCACTGTGTCGTTGTGTCACTGTGTCACTGTGTCGCTGTGTCGCTGTGTCGTTGTGTCGCTGTGTCACTGTGTCACTGTGTCGCTGTGTCACTGTGTCACTGTGTCACTGTGTCACTGTGTCGTTGTGTCACTGTGTCACTGTGTCACTGTGTCGTTGTGTCGCTGTGTCACTGTGTCACTGTGTCGCTGTGTCGCTGTGTCGCTGTGTCACTGTGTCGTTGTGTCACTGTGTCACTGTGTCACTGTGTCGCTGTGTCGTTGTGTCGCTGTGTCACTGTGTCACTGTGTCGTTGTGTCACTGTGTCACTGTGTCACTGTGTCGCTGTGTCACTGTGTCACTGTGTCGTTGTGTCACTGTGTCACTGTGTCGCTGTGTCACTGTGTCACTGTGTCGTTGTGTCACTGTGTCGCAGTGTAGTTGTGTCACTGTGTCGCTGTGTCACTGTGTCGCTGTGTCGCTGTGTCACTGTGTCACTGTGTCACTGTGTCGCTGTGTCACTGTGTCGCTGTGTCGTTGTGTCACTGTGTCACTGTGTCACTGTGTCGCTGTGTCACTGTGTCGCTGTGTCACTGTGTCACTGTGTCGTTGTGTCACTGTGTCGCTGTGTCGCTGTGTCACTGTGTCACTGTGTCACTGTGTCACTGTGTCACTGTGTCGTTGTGTCACTGTGTCACTGTGTCACTGTGTCACTGTGTCACTGTGTCGTTGTGTCGTTGTGTCGCTGTGTCATTGTGTCGTTGTGTCACTGTGTCACTGTGTCACTGTGTCACTGTGTCACTGTGTCGCTGTGTCGCTGTGTCACTGTGTCACTGTGTCACTGTGTCGTTGTGTCGCTGTGTCACTGTGTCACTGTGTCACTGTGTCGCTGTGTCACTGTGTCGTTGTGTCACTGTGTCGCTGTGTCACTGTGTCACTGTGTCACTGTGTCACTGTGTCGTTGTGTCGTTGTGTCACTGTGTCGCTGTGTCACTGTGTCGCTGTGTCGCTGTGTCGCTGTGTCGCTGTGTCACTGTGTCACTGTGTCACTGTGTCGTTGTGTCGCTGTGTCGTTGTGTCACTGTGTCACTGTGTCACTGTGTCACTGTGTCGCTGTGTCATTGTGTCACTGTGTCACTGTGTCACTGTGTCACTGTGTCACTGTGTCGCTGTGTCGCTGTGTCGTTGTGTCACTGTGTCACTGTGTCGTTGTGTCACTGTGTCGCTGTGTCGCTGTGTCACTGTGTCACTGTGTCACTGTGTCACTGTGTCACTGTGTCGCTGTGTCACTGTGTCACTGTGTCGCTGTGTCGTTGTGTCGCTGTGTCACTGTGTCGCTGTGTCGCTGTGTCACTGTGTCGCTGTGTCACTGTGTCGCTGTGTCGCTGTGTCACTGTGTCGCTGTGTCGCTGTGTCGCTGTGTCACTGTGTCGCTGTGTCGTTGTGTCGTTGTGTCGTTTTGTCATTGTGTCGCTGTGTCGCTGTGTCACTGTGTCACTGTGTCACTGTGTCGCTGTGTCACTGTGTCGCTGTGTCGTTGTGTCGTTGTGTCGTTTTGTCATTGTGTCGCTGTGTCACTGTGTCACTGTGTCACTGTGTCGCTGTGTCGTTGTGTCACTGTGTCACTGTGTCACTGTGTCACTGTGTCGCTGTGTCGCTGTGTCACTGTGTCACTGTGTCGCTGTGTCGCTGTGTCGCTGTGTCGCTGTGTCGCTGTGTCGCTGTGTCACTGTGTCGTTGTGTCGCTGTGTCGCTGTGTCGCTGTGTCGCTGTGTTGTTGTGTCGTTGTGTCACTGTGTCACTGTGTCACTGTGTCGCTGTGTCACTGTGTCACTGTGTCTCTGTGTCACTGTGTCACTGTGTCGCTGTGTCGTTGTGTCGCTGTGTCACTGTGTCGCTGTGTCACTGTGTCACTGTGTCGCTGTGTCACTGTGTCGCTGTGTCGCTGTGTCACTGTGTCGCTGTGTCGCTGTGGTGTTGTGTCACCGTGTCGTTTTGTCATTGTGTCGCTGTGTCACTGTGTCACTGTGTCACTGTGTCGTTGTGTCACTGTGTCGCAGTGTAGTTGTGTCACTGTGTCGCTGTGTCACTGTGTCGCTGTGTTGCTGTGTCACTGTGTCACTGTGTCACTGTGTCGCTGTGTCGCTGTGTCACTGTGTCGCTGTGTCGCTGTGTCACTGTGTCACTGTGTCGCTGTGTCGCTGTGTCGTTGTGTCGCTGTGTCGCTGTGTCGTTGTGTCACTGTGTCACTGTGTCACTGTGTCACTGTGTCACTGTGTCGTTGTGTCACTGTGTCACTGTGTGGTTGTGTCACTGTGTCGTTGTGTCACTGTGTCACTGTGTCGTTGTGTCGTTGTGTCGCTGTGTCACTGTGTCACTGTGTCGTTGTGTCACTGTGTCACTGTGTCACTGTGTCGTTGTGTCGCTGTGACACTGTGTCAATGTGTCACTGTGTCGCTGTGTCGTTGTGTCGCTGTGTCACTGTGTCGCTGTGTCACTGTGCCACTGTGTCGCTGTGTCGTTGTGTCGCTGTGTCACTGTGTCGCTGTGTCACTGTGTCACTGTGTCACTGTGTCACTGTGTCGTTGTGTCACTGTGTCACTGTGTCGTTGTGTCACTGTGTCACTGTGTCTCTGTGTCGTTGTGTCGCTGTGTCATTGTGTCGTTGTGTCACTGTGTCACTGTGTCGCTGTGTCACTGTGTCGCTGTGTCGTTGTGTCACTGTGTCTCTGTGTCGTTGTGTCACTGTGTCACTGTGTCACTGTGTCACTGTGTCGTTGTGTCGCTGTGACACTGTGTCACTGTGTCACTGTGTCGTTGTGTCACTGTGTCACTGTGTCACTGTGTCGTTGTGTCACTGTGTCACTGTGTCGCTGTGTCGCTGTGTCGTTGTGTCGCTGTGTCACTGTGTCGCTGTGTCACTGTGCCACTGTGTCGCTGTGTCGTTGTGTCGCTGTGTCACTGTGTCACTGTGTCGCTGTGTCACTGTGTCACTGTGTCACTTTGTCACTGTGTCGTTGTGTCACTGTGTCGCTGTGTCACTGTGTCGCTGTGTCGCTGTGTCACTGTGTCACTGTGTCGCTGTGTCGCTGTGTCGTTGTGTCACTGTGTCGCTGTGTCACTGTGTCGCTGTGTCACTGTGTCGTTGTGTCGTTGTGTCGTTGTGTCATTGTGTCGTTGTGTCACTGTGTCACTGTGTCGCTGTGTCGTTGTGTCACTGTGTCGCTGTGTCGCTGTGTCGTTGTGTCACTGTGTCATTGTGTCGTTGTGTCGCTGTGTCACTGTGTCACTGTGTCGCTGTGTCACTGTGTCGCTGTGTCACTGTGTCGTTGTGTCGCTGTGTCATTGTGTCGTTGTGTTGCTGTGTCGCTGTGTCGCTGTGTCGTTGTGTCGCTGTGTCGTTGTGTCTTTGTGTCGCTGTGTCATTGTGTCGTTGTGTCGTTGTGTCACTGTGTCACTGTGTCACTGTGTCGCTGTGTCGTTGTGTCGCTGTGTCACTGTGTCACTGTGTCGCTGTGTCACTGTGTCGCTGTGTCGCTGTGTCGTTGTGTCACTGTGTCGCTGTGTCGTCGTGGTGTTGTGTCACCGTGTCGTTGTGTTGTTGTGTCCCCGTGGGTCACTGTGTCACCGCGATGTGTCCCCTCCCGCAGTGTCGGACCGTGACCGCAATCTGTTGGTGTACATGTACCTGCCCGAGGGTAAGTGCTGCGGGACCTGGGGACAACGCTGCGAGTGACACCGAGGGGGGGGACACAGTGGGGAGGTGACACCGAGGGGGGGTGACACAGTGGGGAGGTGACACTGAGGGGAGGTGACACAGTGGGGAGGTGACACCGAGGGGGGTGACACAGTGGGGAGGTGACACTGAGGGGAGGTGACACTGAGGGGAGGTGGCAGTGAGCAGAGGTGACACTGAGGGGAGGTGACACAGTGGGGAGGTGACACTGAGGGTAGGTGACACTGTGCGAGGTGACACTGAGTGGAGGTGACACGGTGTGGAGGTGACACTGAGGGGAAGTGACGCTGAGGGGAGGTGACACTGAGGGGAGGTGACACTGAGGGGAGGTGACTGTGAGGGGAGGTGACACAGTGGGGAGGTGACAGTGAGGGGAGCTGACACTGAAGGGAGGTGACACTGAGTGGAGGTGACATGGTGTGGAGGTAACACTGAGGGGAGGTGACATGGTGTGGAGGTGACACCGAGGGGAGGTGACACGGTGTGGAGGTGACACCATGTGGGGGTGACACAGTGTGGAGGTGACACCGAGGGGGGTGACACAGTGGGGAGGTGACACTGAGGGGAGGTGACAGTGAGCGGAGGTGACACTGAGGGGAGGTGACACGGTGTGGAGGTGACACTGAGGGGAGGTGACACTGTGGGGAGGTGACAGTGAGGGGAGGTGACACCGAGGGGAGGTGACACCAAGGGGAGGTGACACTGAGGGGAGGTGACACAGTGGGGAGGTGACACGGTGTGGAGGTGACACTGAGGGGAGGTGACACCGAGGGGAGGTGACACTGAGTGGAGTTGGCACGTTGTGGAGGTGACATTGAGGGGAGGTGACACTGAGGGGAGGTTACACGGTGTGTAGGTGACACGGTGTGTAGTTGACACTGAGGGGAGGTGACACGGTGTGGAGGTGACACCATGTGGGGGTGACACGGTGTGGAGGTGACACTGAAGGGAGGTGACACGGTGTGGAGGTGACACGGTGTGGAGGTGACATGGTGTGGAGGTGACACAGTGTGGGGGTGACACAGTGTGGAGGTGACACGGTGTGGAGGTGACACCGAGGGGAGGTGACACTGAAGGGAGGTGACACGTTGTGGAGGTGACACAGTGTGGAGGTGACACTGTATGGAGGTGACACCGAGGGGAGGTGACACTGAGGGGAGGTGACACGGTGTGGAGGTGACACCATGTGGGGGTGACACAGTGGGCGCGGTGACACGGTGTGGAGGTGACACAGTGTGGAGGTGACACTGAGGGGAGGTGACACTGTGTGGAGGTGACACGGTGTGGAGGTGACACAGTGTGGAGGTGACACGGTGTGGAGGTGACACTGAGGGGAGGTGATACGTTGTGCAGGTGACATTGAGGGGAGGTGACACAGTGGGGAGGTGACAGTGAGGGGAGGTGACACCGAGGGGAGGTGACACCGAGGGGAGGTGACACGGTGTGGAGGTGACACTGAAGGGAGGTGACACCGAGGGGAGGTGACACGGTGTGGAGGTGACGCTGAAGGGAGGTGACATTGAGGGGAGGTGACACAGTGGGGAGGTGACACCATGTGGGGGTGACACAGTGGGCGCGATGACACGGTGTGTAGGTGACACGGTGTGGAGGTGACACCATGTGGGGGTGACACGGTGTGGAGGTGACACTTAGGGGAGGTGACTCAGTGTGGAGGTGACACGGTGTGGAGGTGACACGGTGTGGAGGTGACACGGTGTGGAGGTGACACTGAAGGGAGGTGACACTGAGGAGAGGTGACACTGAGGAGAGGTGACATTGAGGGGAGGTGACACCGAGGGGAGGTGACACAGTGTGGAGGTGACACGGTGTGGAGGTGACACGTTGTGGAGGTGACACGGTGTGGAGGTGACACTGAGTGGAGTTGACACGGCGTGGAGGTGACACTTAGGGGAGGTGACACAGTGTGGAGGTGACACTTAGGGGAGGTGACACGGTGTGGAGGTGACACCGAGGGGAGGTGACACTGAAGGGAGGTGACACGGTGTGGAAGTGACACTGAGTGGAGGTGACACCGAGGGGAGGTGACATTGAGGGGAGGTGACACCGAGGGGAGGTGACACAGTGTGGAGGTGACACGGTGTGGAGGTGACACGTTGTGGAGGTGACACGGTGTGGAGGTGACACTGAGTGGAGTTGACACGGCGTGGAGGTGACACTTAGGGGAGGTGACACAGTGTGGAGGTGACACTGTGTGGAGGTGACACTTAGGGGAGGTGACACAGTGTGGAGGTGACACGGTGTGGAGGTGACACCAAGGGGAGGTGACACGGTGTGGAGATGACACGGTGTGGAGGTGACACGGTGTGGAGGTGTCACCATGTGGGGGTGACGCGGTGTGGAGGTGACACGGTGTGGAGGTGACACTGAGGGGAGTTGACACGGCGTGGAGGTGACACTTAGGGGAGGTGACACAGTGTGGAGGTGACACAGTGGGGAGGTGACACGGTGTGGAGGTGACACTGAGGGGAGGTGACACTGAGTGGAGGTGACACTGGAGGTGACACGGTGTGGAGGTGACACGGTGTGGAGGTGACACGGTGTGGAGGTGTCACCCTGTGGGGGTGACCCGGTGACGCGGTGCCCGCAGCCAAGGAGAGCTTTGGGGGGATGCGGCTGCTGCGCCGCGCCGATTTCCACGTGGGCGCCCACGTCAACACCTTCTGGAGGACCCCGTGCAGGGGGAACCCCGACAGCGCCCGCAAAGCCAACGCCTGGGAGCAGAAACACATCACCTGGTTCGGTACGGGGGGTGGGGTGTGGGGTGTGGGGTGTGGGAGCAGAAACACATCATCTGGTTCGGTATGGGGGTGGGGTGTGGGGTGTGGGGTGTGGGAGCAGAAACACATCACCTGGTTCGGTATGGGGGTGGGGGGTCGGGGGTGGGGTGTGGGGTGTGGGGTGTGGGGTGTGGGGTGTGGGGTGTGGTGTGGGGTGTGGGAGCAGAAACACATCACCTGGTTCGGTATGGGGGGTTGGGGGTGGGGTGTGGGGTGTGGGGTGTGGGAGCAGAAACACATCACCTGGTTCGGTATGGGGGTGGGGGGTCGGGGGTGGGGTGTGGGGTGTGGGGTGTGGGGTGTGGGGTGTGGTGTGGGGTGTGGGAGCAGAAACACATCACCTGGTTCGGTATGGGGGGTGAGGTGTGGGGTGTGGGGTGTGGGGTGTGGGGTGTGGGAGCAGAAACACATCACCTGGTTCGGTACGGGTGTGGGGTGTGGGGTGTGGGGTGTGGTGTGGGGTGTGGGAGCAGAAACACATCACCTGGTTCGGTATGGGGGGTTGGGGGTGGGGTGTGGGGTGTGGGGTGTGGGGTGTGGGGTGTGGGGTGTGGGGTGTGGGGTGTGGTGTGGGGTGTGGGAGCAGAAACACATCACCTGGTTCGGTATGGGGGTGGGGGGTCGGGGGTGGGGTGTGGGGTGTGGGGTGTGGGAGCAGAAACACATCCCTGGTTCGGTATGGGGGGTGGGGGGTCGGGGGTGGGGTGTGGGGTGTGGGGTGTGGGGTGTGGGGTGTGGGGTGTGGGGTGTGGGGTGTGGGGTGTGGGAGCAGAAACACATCACCTGGTTCGGTATGGGGGGTTGGGGGTGGGGTGTGGGGTGTGGGGTGTGGGAGCAGAAACACATCACCTGGTTCGGTACGGGGGGTGGGGTGTGGGGTGTGGAATATGGGATATGGGATATATGGGATATATGGGATATATGGGATATGGGATGTATGGGATATGGGATGTATGGGATATGGGATATATGGGATATGGGATGTATGGGATGTATGGGATATGGGATATGGGATATAGGATGTATGGGATGTGGGATATAGGATATATGGGATATTGGATGTATGGGATATGGGATGTATGGGATATGGGATATGGGATGTGGGATGTATGGGATATGGGATATATGGGATATGGGATATGGGATATAGGATGTATGGGATGTGGGATATAGGATATATGGGATATTGGATGTATGGGATATGGGATGTATGGGATATGGGATGTGGGATGTATGGGATATGGGATATGGGATATGGGATATGGGATGTATGGGATATGGGATATGGGATATGGGATATGGGAGCAGAAACACACCACGTGGTTCGGTACGGGGTTGTGGGTGGACACAGAGACATGGGGACATGGGGACATGGGGACATGGGGACATGGGGACATGGGGACACGGGGACATGGGGATATGGGGATATGGGGACATGGGGACATGGGGACATGGGGACATGGGGACACGGGGATATGGGGACATGGGGACATGGGGACATGGGGACATGGGGATATGGGGACAGAGTCCCCTCCTGTCCCCATCACATCCACACCCACTCGCTCATCCTGTCCCATCTCTGTCCCCACTCTGTCCCCTCTGTCCCTCCATCCCTCTGTCCCTCTGTCCCCTCTGTGCCCCTGTCCCCCTGTCCCCACACTGTCCCCACGCTGTCCCCACGCTGTCCCCACACTGTCCCCCTGTCCCCATATTGTCCCCCTGTCCCCATATTGTCCCCATACTGTCCCCATACTGTCCTCATATTGTCCCCCTGTCCCCATACTGTCCCCATACTGTCCCCATACTGTCCCCATATTGTCCCCCTGTCCCCATATTGTCCCCCTGTCCCCATATTGTCCCCATACTGTCCCCATACTGTCCTCATATTGTCCCCCTGTCCCCATACTGTCCCCATACTGTCCCCATATTGTCCCCCTGTCCCCATATTGTCCCCCTGTCCCCATATTGTCTCCCTGTCCCCCTGTCCCCACACTGTCCCCCTGTCCCCATATTGTCCCCCTGTCCCCATATTGTCCCCATACTGTCCCCATACTGTCCTCATATTGTCCCCCTGTCCCCATATTGTCCCCCTGTCCCCATATTGTCCCCCTGTCCCCATACTGTCCCCTCTGTCCCCATACTGTCCCCTCTGTCCCTCTGTCCCTCTGTCCCCTCTGTCCCTCTGTCCCCCTGTCCCCATATTGTCCCCCTGTCCCCATATTGTCCCCCTGTCCCCATATTGTCCCCCTGTCCCAATATTGTCCCCTCTGTCCCCATATTGTCCCCCTGTCCCCCTGTCCCCATATTGTCCCCCTGTCCCCATATTGTCCCCCTGTCCCCATATTGTCCCCTCTGTCCCCATATTGTCCCCCTGTCCCCATATTGTCCCCATACTGTCCTCATATTGTCCCCCTGTCCCCATATTGTCCCCCTGTCCCCCTGTCCCCCTGTCCCCACGCTGTCCCCACACTGTCCCCACACTGTCCCCCCTGTCCCCATATTGTCCCCCTGTCCCCATACTGTCCCCATACTGTCCCCATATTGTCCCCGTCCCCATATTGTCCCCTCTGTCCCCTCTGTCCCTCCATCCCTCTGTGCCCCTGTCCCTCTGTCCCCATATTGTCCCCCTGTCCCCCTGTCCCCATACTGTCCCCTCTGTCCCCCTGCCCCCTGTCCCCATACTGTCCCCTCTGTCTCCTGTCCCCCTGTCCCCATATTGTCCCCCTGTCCCCATATTGTCCCCACGCTGTCCCCACGCTGTCCCCACGCTGTCCCCCTGTCCCCATATTGTCCCCTCTGTCCCCACGCTGTCCCCACGCTGTCCCCATACTGTCCCCCTGTCCCCATACTGTCCCCATACTGTCCCCATACTGTCCCCATACTGTCCTCATATTGTCCCCCTGTCCCCACACTGTCCCCACACTGTCCCCACACTGTCCCCACACTGTCCCCCTGTCCCCATACTGTCCCTCTGTCCCCACGCTGTCCCCACACTGTCCCCCTGTCCCCATATTGTCCCCCTGTCCCCACACTGTCCCCACACTGTCCCCACGCTGTCCCACTGTCCCCACACTGTCCCCACACTGTCCCCACGCTGTCCCCACGCTGTCCCCACACTGTCCCCCCTGTCCCCATATTGTCCCCCCTGTCCCCACACTGTCCCCATACTGTCCCCATACTGTCCCCACGCTGTCCCCCTGTCCCCATACTGTCCCCACACTGTCCCCACACTGTCCCCACACTGTCCCCCTGTCCCCATACTGTCCCTCTGTCCCCACACTGTCCCCACACTGTCCCCACACTGTCCCCACACTGTCCCCCTGTCCCCATACTGTCCCTCTGTCCCCACGCTGTCCCCACACTGTCCCCACGCTGTCCCCACACTGTCCCCCTGTCCCCATATTGTCCCCCTGTCCCCACACTGTCCCCACACTGTCCCCACGCTGTCCCACTGTCCCCACACTGTCCCCACACTGTCCCCACACTGTCCCCCTGCCCCCATATTGTCCCTTCTGTCCCCCTGTCCCCATATTGTCCCCTCTGTGCCCCTTCCCCCTGTCCCCATATTGCCCCCTCTGTCCCCACACTGTCCCCACACTGTCCCCACGCTGTCCCCACACTGTCCCCACGCTGTCCCCACACTGTCCCCACACTGTCCCCCTGTCCCCATATTGTCCCCCTGTCCCCATATTGTCCCCTTGTCCCCACGCTGTCCCCACGCTGTCCCCACGCTGTCCCCATACTGTCCCCACGCTGTCCCCTCACTGTCCCCACGCTGTCCCCATACTGTCCCCACGCTGTCCCCACACTGTCCCCACGCTGTCCCCACGCTGTCCCCACGCTGTCCCCACGCTGTCCCCACACTGTCCCCACGCTGTCCCCACGCTGTCCCCACGCTGTCCCCACACTGTCCCCACACTGTCCCCCTGTCCCCACGCTGTCCCCCTGTCCCCATATTGTCCCCCTGTCCCCATATTATCCCCCTGTCCCCACGCTGTCCCCACGCTGTCCCCACGCTGTCCCCACACTGTCCCCCTGTCCCCATGTTGTCCCCCTGTCCCCACACTGTCCCCACACTGTCCCCACACTGTCCCCACACTGTCCCCCTGTCCCCATATTGTCCCCCCTGTCCCCATACTATCCCCATACTGTCCCCACACTGTCCCCCTGTCCCCATATTGTCCCCATACTGTCCCCATACTGTCCCCCTGTCCCCATACTGTCCCCACACTGTCCCCATACTGTCCCCACGCTGTCCCCACACTGTCCCCACGCTGTCCCCACGCTGTCCCCGCGCTGTCCCCGCGCTGTCCCCTCTGTGCGTTGCGGCGGAGCAGCGACGCTGGACGGGGCGGTGTGCCTGCTGGTGCCCATGCAGGAGAAGACGTACCGGCGGCTGCTGATGCTGCAGAACGCGCTCAGCTCCATGCTGCCCCACCACGCCGGGCTCAACCCGCGCGCCTTCCGGTACGGGGCCCAGTGTCCCCAACGTGTCCCCAACGTGTCCCCACAGTGTCCCCAACGTGTCCCCAACGTGTCCCCAAAGTGTCCCCACAGTGTCCCCACAGTGTCCCCAGAGTGTCCCCAGAGTGTCCCCAAAGTGTCCCCACAGTGTCCCCACAGTGTCCCCAGAGTGTCCCCAGAGTGTCCCCAAAGTGTCCCCACAGTGTCCCCACAGTGTCCCCAGAGTGTCCCCACAGTGTCCCCACAGTGTCCCCAACGTGTCCCCACAGTGTCCCCAGAGTGTCCCCACAGTGTCCCCAAAGTGTCCCCACAGTGTCCCCACAGTGTCCCCAGAGTGTCCCCAGAGTGTCCCCAAAGTGTCCCCACAGTGTCCCCACAGTGTCCCCACAGTGTCCCCACAGTGTCCCCAGAGTGTCCCCACAGTGTCCCCAGAGTGTCCCCAGAGTGTCCCCACAGTGTCCCCACAGTGTCCCCACAGTGTCCCCAGAGTGTCCCCACAGTGTCCCCACAGTGTCCCCAGAGTGTCCCCAAAGTGTCCCCAGAGTGTCCCCAGAGTGTCCCCAAAGTGTCCCCAGAGTGTCCCCAACGTGTCCCCAGAGTGTCCCCAGAGTGTCCCCACAGTGTCCCCAAAGTGTCCCCAAAGTGTCCCCACAGTGTCCCCACAGTGTCCCCAAAGTGTCCCCACAGTGTCCCCAGAGTGTCCCCACAGTGTCCCCAAAGTGTCCCCAAAGTGTCCCCAGAGTGTCCCCAGAGTGTCCCCAGAGTGTCCCCACAGTGTCCCCACAGTGTCCCCAAAGTGTCCCCAAAGTGTCCCCACAGTGTCCCCAGAGTGTCCCCAGAGTGTCCCCAAAGTGTCCCCAGAGTGTCCCCAGAGTGTCCCCAGAGTGTCCCCAACGTGTCCCCAAAGTGTCCCCAACGTGTCCCCAACGTGTCCCCAACGTGTCCCCACAGTGTCCCCACAGTGTCCCCAGAGTGTCCCCAAAGTGTCCCCACAGTGTCCCCACAGTGTCCCCAGAGTGTCCCCAAAGTGTCCCCAGAGTGTCCCCAGAGTGTCCCCAAAGTGTCCCCACAGTGTCCCCAGAGTGTCCCCAGAGTGTCCCCAGAGTGTCCCCAAAGTGTCCCCACAGTGTCCCCAGAGTGTCCGCAGAGTGTCCCCACAGTGTCCCCAAAGTGTCCCCAAAGTGTCCCCAAAGTGTCCCCACAGTGTCCCCACAGTGTCCCCAGAGTGTCCCCAGAGTGTCCCCACAGTGTCCCCAGAGTGTCCCCAGAGTGTCCCCACAGTGTCCCCAAAGTGTCCCCAACGTGTCCCCAAAGTGTCCCCACAGTGTCCCCAAAGTGTCCCCACAGTGTCCCCAAAGTGTCCCCACAGTGTCCCCAGAGTGTCCCCAGAGTGTCCCCACAGTGTCCCCAGAGTGTCCCCAGAGTGTCCCCACAGTGTCCCCAAAGTGTCCCCAACGTGTCCCCAAAGTGTCCCCACAGTGTCCCCAAAGTGTCCCCACAGTGTCCCCAGAGTGTCCCCACAGTGTCCCCACAGTGTCCCCAGAGTGTCCCCAAAGTGTCCCCAGAGTGTCCCCACAGTGTCCCCAAAGTGTCCCCAAAGTGTCCCCAAAGTGTCCCCAAAGTGTCCCCACAGTGTCCCCACAGTGTCCCCAAAGTGTCCCCAGAGTGTCCCCAGAGTGTCCCCAACGTGTCCCCAAGGTGTCCCCAACGTGTCCCCAACGTGTCCCCAGAGTGTCCCCAGAGTGTCCCCAGAGTGTCCCCAAAGTGTCCCCACAGTGTCCCCACAGTGTCCCCACAGTGTCCCCACAGTGTCCCCAAAGTGTCCCCAGAGTGTCCCCACAGTGTCCCCACAGTGTCCCCAAAGTGTCCCCAAAGTGTCCCCACAGTGTCCCCAGAGTGTCCCCAAAGTGTCCCCAGAGTGTCCCCAGAGTGTCCCCAGAGTGTCCCCACAGTGTCCCCAAAGTGTCCCCAAAGTGTCCCCACAGTGTCCCCAACGTGTCCCCACAGTGTCCCCAAAGTGTCCCCAAAGTGTCCCCACAGTGTCCCCAGAGTGTCCCCAGAGTGTCCCCAAAGTGTCCCCACAGTGTCCCCACAGTGTCCCCAGAGTGTCCCCAGAGTGTCCCCAAAGTGTCCCCACAGTGTCCCCACAGTGTCCCCAGAGTGTCCCCACAGTGTCCCCACAGTGTCCCCAACGTGTCCCCACAGTGTCCCCAGAGTGTCCCCACAGTGTCCCCAAAGTGTCCCCACAGTGTCCCCACAGTGTCCCCAGAGTGTCCCCAGAGTGTCCCCAAAGTGTCCCCACAGTGTCCCCACAGTGTCCCCACAGTGTCCCCAGAGTGTCCCCACAGTGTCCCCACAGTGTCCCCAAAGTGTCCCCAGAGTGTCCCCACAGTGTCCCCACAGTGTCCCCAAAGTGTCCCCAAAGTGTCCCCACAGTGTCCCCAGAGTGTCCCCAAAGTGTCCCCAGAGTGTCCCCAGAGTGTCCCCAGAGTGTCCCCACAGTGTCCCCAAAGTGTCCCCAAAGTGTCCCCACAGTGTCCCCAACGTGTCCCCACAGTGTCCCCAGAGTGTCCCCACAGTGTCCCCAAAGTGTCCCCACAGTGTCCCCACAGTGTCCCCACAGTGTCCCCAGAGTGTCCCCAAAGTGTCCCCACAGTGTCCCCACAGTGTCCCCACAGTGTCCCCAGAGTGTCCCCACAGTGTCCCCACAGTGTCCCCAGAGTGTCCCCAGAGTGTCCCCACAGTGTCCCCAACGTGTCCCCACAGTGTCCCCAGAGTGTCCCCAGAGTGTCCCCACAGTGTCCCCAAAGTGTCCCCACAGTGTCCCCAGAGTGTCCCCACAGTGTCCTCACAGTGTCCCCACAGTGTCCCCAGAGTGTCCCCAACGTGTCCCCACAGTGTCCCCACAGTGTCCCCACAGTGTCCCCAAAGTGTCCCCACAGTGTCCCCACAGTGTCCCCAAAGTGTCCCCAAAGTGTCCCCAACATGTCCCCAAAGTGTCCCCACAGTGTCCCCAGAGTGTCCCCAAAGTGTCCCCAGAGTGTCCCCAAAGTGTCCCCAGAGTGTCCCCAGAGTGTCCCCAAAGTGTCCCCACAGTGTCCCCAGAGTGTCCCCAGAGTGTCCCCACAGTGTCCCCAGAGTGTCCCCAGAGTGTCCCCAAAGTGTCCCCACAGTGTCCTCAGAGTGTCCCCAGAGTGTCCCCACAGTGTCCCCAGAGTGTCCCCAGAGTGTCCCCAAAGTGTCCCCACAGTGTCCTCAGAGTGTCCCCAGAGTGTCCCCAAAGTGTCCCCACAGTGTCCCCAGAGTGTCCCCAGAGTGTCCCCAAAGTGTCCCCACAGTGTCCTCAGAGTGTCCCCAGAGTGTCCCCACAGTGTCCCCAGAGTGTCCCCAGAGTGTCCCCAAAGTGTCCCCACAGTGTCCTCAGAGTGTCCCCAGAGTGTCCCCACAGTGTCCCCAGAGTGTCCCCAGAGTGTCCCCAAAGTGTCCCCAGAGTGTCCCCAGAGTGTCCCCAAAGTGTCCCCACAGTGTCCCCACAGTGTCCCCAGAGTGTCCCCACAGTGTCCCCAAAGTGTCCCCAAAGTGTCCCCAGAGTGTCCCCACAGTGTCCCCAGAGTGTCCCCACAGTGTCCCCAGAGTGTCCCCAAAGTGTCCCCAGAGTGTCCCCACAGTGTCCCCAAAGTGTCCCCACAGTGTCCCCACAGTGTCCCCAAAGTGTCCCCATACTGACCCCATTATCCCATCCTGACCCCATAACCCCATACTGACCCCACACTGACCCCATATCCCCCCCAGGCTGCTGCACTGTGAGCGCCGCCTGCTGCAGAACGCGGTGCCTGTGTCCCCATATCCCATAGCCCCATAACCCCATATCCCATAACCCCATCCTGACCCCATAACCCCATACTGACCCCATCCTGACCCCATAACCCCATACTGACCCCATACTGACACCATAACCCCATACTGACCCCATACTGACGCCATACTGACCCCATAACGCCATACTGACCCCATACTGACCTCATACAGACCCCATACTGACCCCATAACCCCATCCTGACCCCATCCTGACCCCATAACCCCATACTGACGCCATACTGACCTCATACTGACCCCATCCTGACCCCATAACCCCATACTGACGCCATACTGACCTCATACTGACCCCATCCTGACCCCATAACCCCATACTGACGCCATACTGACCCCACCCTGACCCCATAACCCCACACTGACCCCATATCCCCCCCAGGCTGCTGCACTGTGAGCGCCGCCTGCTGCAGAACGCGGTGCCTGTGTCCCCATATCCCATAGCCCCATAACCCCATATCCCATAGCCCCATAACCCCATACTGACCCCATCCTGACACCATAACCCCATACTGACCCCATACTGACACCATAACCCCATACTGACCCCATACTGACCTCATACTGACCCCATACTGACCCCATCCTGACCCCATAACCCCATCCTGACCCCATCCGGACCCCATAACCCCATCCTGACCCCATACTGACACCATAACCCCATACTGACCCCATACTGACCCCATAACCCCATACTGACCCCGTACTGACCTCATACTGACCCCATACTGACCCCATACTGACCCCATAACCCCATCCTGACCCCATCCTGACCCCATAACCCCATACTGACCCCATCCTGACCCCATAACCCCATACTGACGCCATACTGACCTCATACTGACCCCGTACTGACCCCATAACCCCACACTGACCCCATATCCCCCCCAGGCTGCTGCACTGTGAGCGCCGCCTGCTGCAGAACGCGGTGCCTGTGTCCCCATATCCCATAGCCCCATAACCCCATATCCCATAACCCCATACTGACCCCATCCTGACCCCATAACCCCATCCTGACCCCATACTGACCCCATAACCCCATACTGACCCCGTACTGACCTCATCGTGACCCCATCCTGACCCCATAACCCCACACTGACCCCATATCCCCCCCAGGCTGCTGCACTGTGAGCGCCGCCTGCTGCAGAACGCGGTGCCTGTGTCCCCATATCCCATAGCCCCATAACCCCATATCCCATAACCCCATAACCCCATACTGACCCCATCCTGACCCCATACTGACCCCATAACCCCATCCTGACCCCACCCTGACCCCATAACCCCACCCTGACCCCATATCCCCCCCAGGCTGCTGCACTGTGAGCGCCGCCTGCTGCAGAACGCGGTGCCTGTGTCCCCATATCCCATAGCCCCATAACCCCATACTGACCCCATACTGACCCCATAACCCCATCCTGACCCCATCCTGACCCCATACTGACCCCATACTGACCCCATACTGACCCCATAACCCCACCCTGACCCCATAACCCCACACTGACCCCATATCCCCCCCAGGCTGCTGCACTGTGAGCGCCGCCTGCTGCAGAACGCGGTGCCTGTGTCCCCATATCCCATAGCCCCATAACCCCATATCCCATAACCCCATCCTGACCCCATAACCCCATACTGACCCCATACTGACCCCATAACCCCACCCTGACCCCATAACCCCCTGACCCCATATCCCCCCCAGGCTGCTGCACTGTGAGCGCCGCCTGCTGCAGAACGCGGTGCCTGTGTCCCCATATCCCATAGCCCCATAACCCCATACTGACCCCATCCTGACCCCATAACCCCATACTGACCCCATCCTGACCCCATAACCCCACCCTGACCCCATATCCCCCCCAGGCTGCTGCACTGTGAGCGCCGCCTGCTGCAGAACGCGGTGCCTGTGTCCCCATATCCCATAGCCCCATAACCCCATATCCCATAACCCCATCCTGACCCCATAACCCCATACTGACCCCATACTGACCCCATAACCCCACCCTGACCCCATAACCCCCTGACCCCATATCCCCCCCAGGCTGCTGCACTGTGAGCGCCGCCTGCTGCAGAACGCGGTGCCTGTGTCCCCATATCCCATAGCCCCATAACCCCATATCCCATAACCCCATCCTGACCCCATAACCCCATACTGACCCCATACTGACCCCATAACCCCACCCTGACCCCATAACCCCCTGACCCCATATCCCCCCCAGGCTGCTGCACTGTGAGCGCCGCCTGCTGCAGAACGCGGTGCCTGTGTCCCCATATCCCATAGCCCCATAACCCCATACTGACCCCATCCTGACCCCATAACCCCATACTGACCCCATCCTGACCCCATAACCCCACCCTGACCCCATATCCCCCCCAGGCTGCTGCACTGTGAGCGCCGCCTGCTGCAGAACGCGGTGCGGAACGTTCTGGACGGGGAACTGCTGCAGCGCTTCCTCTACCTCAGCACCATGGAGCGCAGCGAGCTGGCCAAGAAGATCGGCACCACCCCCGACATCGTGCGTGGGGTTATGGGGCGTGGGGTGTGGGGTTATGGGGTTATGGGGTGTGGGGTTATGGGGCGTGGGGTTATGGGGCATAGGGTTATGGGGTGTGGGGTTATGGGGCGTGGGGTTATGGGGTTATGGGATATAGGGCTGGCCAAGAAGATCGGCACCACCCCCGACATCGTGCGTGGGGTGTGGGGTTATGGGGTTATGGGGTGTGGGGTTATGGGGTGTGGGGTTATGGGGTGTGGGGTTATGGGGTGTGGGGTTATGGGGAGCAGAAGGGCCCCGTCACCGCCCTGTGCCACTGCAACGGGTACCTCGTGTCCGCTATAGGGCAGAAGGTGCGGGGCTGTGGGGTGTGGGGTGTGGGGTTATGGGGCGTGGGGTGATGGGGGGTGGGGTTATGGGGCGTGGGGTTATGGGGTTATGGGATATAGGGCTGGCCAAGAAGATCGGCACCACCCCCGACATCGTGCGTGGGGCGTGGGGTGTGGGGTTATGGGGCATGGGGTTATGGGGTTATGGGGTGTGGGGTGATGGGGTGTGGGGTTATGGGATGTGGGGTTATGGGGTTATGGGATATAGGGCTGGCCAAGAAGATCGGCACCACCCCCGACATCGTGCGTGGGGTGTGGGGTTATGGGGTTATGGGGTGTGGGGTTATGGGGTGTGGGGTTATGGGGCGTGGGGTTATGGGGTTATGGGATATAGGGCTGGCCAAGAAGATCGGCACCACCCCCGACATCGTGCGTGGGGTGTGGGGTTATGGGGCGTGGGGTGATGGGGCGTGGGGTTATGGGGTGTGGGGTGATGGGGTGTGGGGTGATGGGGTGTGGGGTGATGGGGTTATGGGATATAGGGCTGGCCAAGAAGATCGGCACCACCCCCGACATCGTGCGTGGGGTTATGGGGCGTGGGGTTATGGGGTTATGGGATATAGGGCTGGCCAAGAAGATCGGCACCACCCCCGACATCACGCGTGGGGTTATGGGGCGTGGGGTTATGGGGTTATGGGATATAGGGCTGGCCAAGAAGATCGGCACCACCCCCGACATCGCGCGTGGGGTTATGGGGCGTGGGGTTATGGGGTTATGGGATATAGGGCTGGCCAAGAAGATCGGCACCACCCCCGACATCGCGCGTGGGGCGTGGGGTGTGGGGTGGGGGGTTATGGGGCGTGGGGTTATGGGGCGTGGGGTTATGGGGTGTGGGGCTATGGGGTGTGGGGTTATGGGGTGTGGGGTTATGGGGTGTGGGGTTATGGGGCATGGGGTTATGGGGTTATGGGGTGTGGGGTGATGGGGTGTGGGGTTATGGGATGTGGGGTTATGGGGTTATGGGATATAGGGCTGGCCAAGAAGATCGGCACCACCCCCGACATCGTGCGTGGGGCGTGGGGTTATGGGGTGTGGGGTTATGGGGCGTGGGGTGATGGTGTGTGGGGTTATGGGGCATGGGGTTATGGGGTTATGGGATATAGGGCTGGCCAAGAAGATCGGCACCACCCCCGACATCGTGCGTGGGGTTATGGGGCGTGGGGTTATGGGGCGTGGGGTTATGGGGCGTGAGGTTATGGGGTGTGGGGTTATGGGGCGTGGGGTTATGGGGTTATGGGATATAGGGCTGGCCAAGAAGATCGGCACCACCCCCGACATCGCGCGTGGGGCGTGGGGTGTGGGGTTATGGGGTGTGGGGTGATGGGGTGTGGGGTGATGGGGTGGGGGGTTATGGGGCGTGGGGTTATGGGGCGTGGGGTGATGGGGCGTGGGGTTATGGGGCGTGGGGTTATGGGGTTATGGGATATAGGGCTGGCCAAGAAGATCGGCACCACCCCCGACATCGTGTGTGGGGCGTGGGGTTATGGGGTGTGGGGTGATGGGGCGTGGGGTTATGGGGTTATGGGGTGTGGGGTTATGGGGCGTGGGGTGATGGGGCGTGGGGTTATGGGGCGTGGGGTTATGGGGTTATGGGATATAGGGCTGGCCAAGAAGATCGGCACCACCCCCGACATCGTGTGTGGGGCGTGGGGTTATGGGGTGTGGGGTGATGGGGCGTGGGGTTATGGGGTTATGGGGTGTGGGGTTATGGGGCGTGGGGTGATGGGGCGTGGGGTTATGGGGCGTGGGGTTATGGGGTTATGGGATATAGGGCTGGCCAAGAAGATCGGCACCACCCCCGACATCGTGTGTGGGGCGTGGGGTTATGGGGTGTGGGGTGATGGGGCGTGGGGTTATGGGGTTATGGGGTGTGGGGTTATGGGGCGTGGGGTGATGGGGCGTGGGGTTATGGGGCGTGGGGTTATGGGGTTATGGGATATAGGGCTGGCCAAGAAGATCGGCACCACCCCCGACATCGCGCGTGGGGTTATGGGGCGTGGGGTTATGGGGTTATGGGATATAGGGCTGGCCAAGAAGATCGGCACCACCCCCGACATCGCGCGTGGGGCGTGGGGTGTGGGGTGGGGGGTTATGGGGCGTGGGGTTATGGGGCGTGGGGTTATGGGGTGTGGGGCTATGGGGTGTGGGGTTATGGGGTGTGGGGTTATGGGGTGTGGGGTTATGGGGCATGGGGTTATGGGGTTATGGGGTGTGGGGTGATGGGGTGTGGGGTTATGGGATGTGGGGTTATGGGGTTATGGGATATAGGGCTGGCCAAGAAGATCGGCACCACCCCCGACATCGTGCGTGGGGCGTGGGGTTATGGGGTGTGGGGTTATGGGGCGTGGGGTGATGGTGTGTGGGGTTATGGGGCATGGGGTTATGGGGTTATGGGATATAGGGCTGGCCAAGAAGATCGGCACCACCCCCGACATCGTGCGTGGGGTGTGGGGTTATGGGGCGTGGGGTTATGGGGTGTGGGGTTATGGGGAGCAGAAGGGCCCCGTCACCGCCCTGTGCCACTGCAACGGGTACCTCGTGTCCGCTATAGGGCAGAAGGTGCGGGGCTGTGGGGTGTGGGGTTATGGGGTGTGGGGTTATGGGGCGTGGGGTTATGGGGAGCAGAAGGGCCCCGTCACCGCCCTGTGCCACTGCAACGGGTACCTCGTGTCCGCTATAGGGCAGAAGGTGCGGGGCTGTGGGGTGTGGGGTGTGGGGTGTGGGGTGTGGGGTTATGGGGTGTGGGGTTATGGGGCGTGAGGTTATGGGGTGTGGGGTTATGGGGCGTGGGGTTATGGGGTTATGGGATATAGGGCTGGCCAAGAAGATCGGCACCACCCCCGACATTGTGCATGGGGTTATGGGGCGTGGGGTTATGGGGCGTGGGGTTATGGGGCGTGGGGTGTGGGGTTATGGGGTGTGGGGTTATGGGGTTATGGGGGTGTGGGGTTATGGGGTGTGGGATTATGGGGTTATGGGGTGTGGGGTGTGGGGTGGGGGGTTATGGGGTGTGGGGTTATGGGGTTATGGGGCGTGGGGTTATGGGGCGTGGGGTTATGGTGTCATTGGGGCCATGGGGTTCCGGGGTCATGGGGTTATGGGGCTGCCCCACAGATGCTCCCCCACCCCACACAGTGCCGCTCTGCCCCACAGATCGTGGAGGATCTCCTGGAGATCGACCGCGTCACCGCGCACTTCTGACGCCGCTGGGAAAATAAAGCTCCGAAACCCCACAAAATGCCCCACACGTCCGCCTCCCGTGTTTCACAGTGATCCGCGCGGCGCTATGGGGCCGTGTGGGGCGCTATGGGGTGCTATGGGGCCGTGTGGGGCGCTATGGGGCCGTGTGGGGCGCTATGGGGCCGTGTGGGGCACTATGGGGACGTGTGGGATGCTATGGGGCCGTGTGGGGTGCTATGGGGCGCTATGGGGCGCTATGGGGCCGTGTGGGGCGTTATGGGGCCATGTGGGGCGCTATGGGGCCGTGTGGGGCGCTATGGGGCCGTGTGGGGCGCTATGGGGTGCTATGGGGCCGTGTGGGGCGCTATGGGGCCGTGTGGGGTACTATGGGGCCGTGTGGGGCGCTATGGGGCCGTGTGGGGTGCTATGGGGCGCTATGGGGCCGTGTGGGGCGCTATGGGGCCGTGTGGGGCACTATGGGGATGTGTGGGGTGCTATGGGGTGCTATGGGGCCGTGTGGGGTGCTATAGGGCCATATGGGGCCCTATGGGGCCGTGTGGGGTGCTATGGGGCGCTATGGGGCTGTGTGGGGTGCTATGGGGCACTAAGGGGCCATGTGGGGCGCTATAGGGCCATATGGGGCCCTATGGGGCCGTGTGGGGTGCTATGGGGCCATGTGGGCCCTATGCAGCCATATGGGGCACTTTGGGGCCATGTGGGGCACTATGGGGCCATGTGGGGTGCTGCGGGGCCGTGTGGGGCCCTATGGGGCTGTATGGGGTGCTATGGGGCCATGTGGGGCGCTATGGAGCCATATGGGGCCATGTGGGGTTGTGTGGGGCACTATGGGGCCGTGTGGGGTGCTATGGGGCACTAAGGGGCCATGTGGGGTGCTATAGGGCCATATGGAGCACTATGGGACCATGTGGGGCGCTATGGAGCCCTGTGGGGCCATGTGCGGCGCTGTGGGGCCATGTGGGGCACTATGGGGCCATGTGGGGTGCTATGGGGCCATGTGGGGTGCTGTGGGGCACTATGGGGCCGTGTGGGGCCCTATGGGGCCGTGTGGGGCCCTATGGGGTGCTATGGGGCCATGTGGGGTGCTATGGAGCCGTGTGGGGCGCTATGGGGCTGTGTGGGGCGCTGTGGGGCTGTGTGGGGCTACATGGGGAGCTATGGGGCGAGGTGGGGTGCTATGGGGCCGTGTGGGGTCATGTAGGGCCCTATAGGGACACATGGGGCGCTATGGGGCCACATCATGGGGTGCCGTGTGGGGGCACAGTGTACTGTGGGGCACAGTGGGGCCCTATGGGGTCATGTGGGGCACAGTGGGGCTCTATGGGGTCATGTGGGGCACAGTGGGGCCCTATGGGGTCATGTGGGGCACAGTGGGGCCCTATGGGGCCATGTGGGGCACAGTGGGGCTCTATGGGGTCATGTGGGGCACAGTGGGGCCCTATGGGGCCATGTGGGGCACAGTGGGGCCCTATGGGGCCATGTGGGGCACAGTGGGTCGCTATGGGGCCATGTGGGGTCCCTATGGGGCAAGGTGGGGTGCCATGGGACACTATAGGGTCCTATGGGGCACTGTGGGATGCTATGGGGCACTATGGGGCGCCATGGGGCACAGTGGGGCGGTCGCTATGGGGCGCCGTGGGGCGCAGTGGGGTTAGGCACACAGGTATGCGTCGACCTCGTTGCTGTGGGGCGCCATAGGGCGCTATGGGGCAGCGGCTGTTGGGCACTATAGGGCACGGTGGGGCGCTATGGGGCAAATGCTATGGGGCACCCACTATGGGGTGTGGTGGGGCAGCCTCTATGGGGCGCTGTGGGACTCTTATGGGGCGCTATGGGGCAGCGGCTGTGGGTCTCTATGGGGCACTATGGGGTAGTAGTTATGGGGCACTATGGGGCTATGTGTGAAGATGGGCACTGATGTGTTCGCTATGGGGCAGCTGCTATGGGGCGCTATGGGGCTGTGGGTCTATGGGGCAGCTGCTATGGGGCGCTATGGGGCTGTGGGTCTCTATGGTGCGCTATGGGGCTAGGCACGCAGATAGGCATCGATGTGTTGGCTATGGGGCAGCCGCTATGGGGCTGTGGGTCTCTATGGGGCAGCCACTATGGGGCTAGGCGTGCAGATAGGCGTTGATGTGTTCGCTATGGGGCAGCTGCTATGGGGTGCTATGGGGCTGTGGGTCTCTATGGGGCAGCAGCTATGGGGCAGCAGCTATGGGGCGCTATGGGGCTAGGCGCGCAGATAGGCGTCGATGTGTTTGCTATGGGGCGCTATGGGGCTGTGGGTCTCTATGGGGGAGCCGCTATGGGGCGCTATGGGGCTAGGCGCGCAGATAGGCGTCGATGTGTTCGCTATGGGGTGCTATGGGGCAGCCGCTATGGGGCGCTATGGGGCTGTGGGTCTCTATGGGGCAGCCGCTATGGGGCACTATGGGGCTAGGCGCACAGATAGGCGTCGATGTGTTCGCTATGGGGCAGCCGCTATGGGGCAGTCGCTATGGGGCGCTATGGGGCTAGGCGCACAGATAGGCGTCGATGTGTTCGCTATGGGGCAGCCGCTATGGGGCAGTCGCTATGGGGCGCTATGGGGCTAGGCGCGCAGATAGGCGTCGATGTGTTCGCTATGGGGCAGCCGCTATGGGGCAGTCGCTATGGGGCGCTATGGGGCTAGGCGCGCAGATAGGCGTCGATGTGTTCGCTATGGGGCAGCCGCTATGGGGCAGCCGCTATGGGGCGCTATGGGGCGCTATGGGGCTAGGCGCGCAGATAGGCGTCGATGTGTTCGCTATGGGGCAGCCGCTATGGGGCAGCCGCTATGGGGCGCTATGGGGCGCTATGGGGCTAGGCGCGCAGATAGGCGTCGATGTGTTCGCTATGGGGCAGCCGCTATGGGGCGCTATGGGGCGCTATGGGGCTAGGCGCGCAGATAGGCGTCGATGTGTTCGCTATGGGGCAGCCGCCCCCAGCGCGCCAACGTCCGCAGCAGCGCCGCCCACAGCGTCGCACTGAGCGCCT
>NW_027071878.1:0-52311 GCF_038088225.1 Cyrtonyx montezumae | reverse complement strand
TGGCCAATGATGATGAAGGGGTGTTCTACTGGCTGGCTGCCAATTCAGGTGAGAATGAAGAGGTTGGCTGCTAGAAGTCAGAATAGTAATTGGGATAAGGGACGGAATGTTATGGTTCGTTGTTTGGATTTATGGAGGAGTGGAATTAGAAAGAGGATAAACACGGAAGCTGCTAGTGCGAGAACACCTCCGAGTTTGTTCGGGATGGAGCGTAGGATAGCATAGGCAAATAGGAAATATCATTCTGGCTTGATGTGCGGGGGTGTTGTTAGGGGGTTGGCTGGAGTAAAGTTTTCTGGGTCGCCCAAAAGGTTGGGGGAGAATAGGGCTAGTGTGAGTAGGGGGGTGATTATGAGTGCTAGTCCCAGGATGTCCTTGAGGGAGTAGTACGGGTGGAAGGGGATCTTGTCAGAGTTTGAGGAGATCCCAAGGGGGTTATTTGAGCCTGATTCGTGTAAGAAGGCGAGGTGAATGATGGTAATTCCTGCGATGATGAAGGGCAGGAGGAAGTGGAGGGCGAAAAATCGGGTGAGGGTTGGGTTGTCCACTGAAAATCCCCCTCAGGCCCACTCCACTAAGGTCTGTCCGATGTACGGGACGGCTGAGAATAGGTTGGTGATGACAGTAGCCCCTCAGAAGGATATTTGCCCCCATGGGAGGACGTAGCCTACGAAGGCGGTGGCTATGAGTGTTAGGAGGAGGATGACCCCTGTGTTTCAAGTCTCTTTGTAGAGATAGGAGCCGTAGTAGATGCCCCGTCCGATGTGTAAGTAGATACAGATGAAGAAGAATGAGGCGCCGTTTGCGTGTAGGTTGCGAATTAGTCACCCATACTGTACGTTTCGACATGTATGTGCGACTGAGGAGAAAGCTAGGGTGGTGTCTGCGGTGTAGTGCGCAGCCAGGAGGAGTCCTGTAATGATTTGGGTAGCCAGGCAGACTGCTAGTAGGGAGCCGAAGTTTCATCAGGCGGAAATGTTGGATGGGGTTGGGAGGTCAATTAGGGAGTTGTTAATGATTTTTATAAGTGGGTGGGATTTTCGAATGTTGGGGGCCATTAGTTGTTTGGGAGAATTAGGATAATTGTTATGATTGTGAGGGCGAATGATCCTAGGTATGTTTTGATTATGCCCGTGTGGAGAGAGGTGGAGAGTTTGGCCATTGTTAGGTGTAGGTTTGCAAGGCCCTCAGGGCCCATTTTTTTATATCATGCCATATCAATCAGGTGGGAGGCGATTTTTTGGCCTGCGTGGAGGGGAATGAGGGGGTTAAGTCGATGTGTGAGGTGATTGAAGTAGCCCAGTGAGAGGGAGAAGTTCGTAAGGGGGTTTTGTTTGGGGAGGGGAGGAGTGTTGGATAGCTCAAGGGCTAGGGTGAGTCCTAGGACGGTGACAATAATGGCGGCAGTTTTTGTGATGGTTGGCATGGTTATTGGGGGTGTTTTCGTTGGTAGCATGATGGAGGAAATTAGGAGGCCCGCTATAATGCTGCCTAGGGCTAGTCGGATGATTGGGAAAATGGCTGATGGGGTGGTTTCGTTGATCGGTGTAATTGGCGGGGTGCGATTAAATCCTGTTTGGACTAGGATTGTTATGCGTAGGCTGTAGGTTGCGGTGAAGGATGTGGCGAGTAGTGTGAGTGTTAGGGCTCAGGTGTTAGTGTATGAGGTGTTTAGGCTTTCGATAATGAGGTCTTTAGAGTAGAAGCCAGCTAGGAAGGGAGTTCCGATTAGAGCGAGGTTGCCGATGGTGAGGCATGAAGTAGTTATAGGGAGGGTTTTTTGTAGGTGGCCTATTTTGCGGATGTCTTGTTCTCCGTTTAGGCTGTGGATGATTAGGCCCGAGCAGAGGAATAGTATGGCCTTGAAGAAGGCATGGGTGGAGATGTGGAGGAAGGCTAGTTGGGGAAGGTCAAGTCCGATTGTGACTATTATGAGGCCTAGTTGGCTTGAGGTGGAGAAGGCAATAATTTTTTTGATATCATTTTGGGTGAGGGCGCATGTGGCGGCAAAGAGTGTGGATAGGGCACCGAGACAAAGGCATGTGGTTAGGGCTGCTTTATTAGAGGCCAAGAGTGGGTGCATGCGGATGAGGAGGAAGATTCCTGCTACTACTATTGTACTGGAGTGGAGTAGTGCGGAGACTGGTGTTGGGCCCTCTATCGCTGCTGGGAGTCAGGGGTGTAGGCCGAATTGGGCTGATTTGCCCGTGGCGGCGAGGATGAGGCCTAGGAGGGGGAGGAGAGGTGTTTGGTGTGGGTTGATGGCCTGTTGAAGTTCTCATGAGTTTAGTGAGGAGGCCAGTCATGCTATGCTAAGGATGAGGCCAATGTCTCCGATTCGATTGTAGATTATGGCTTGAAGGGCGGCTGTATTTGCCTCAGCTCGTCCTTGTCATCAGCCGATGAGGAGGAATGATATGACTCCTACTCCCTCTCATCCAACAAACAGGAGGAATATGTTGTTTGCGATGGTCAGTGTTAATATGGCAATGAGGAATGCTAATAGGTAGGTGGAGAATTTTGTGATAAGGGGTTCTGAGGCTATGTACCACGTTGCGAATTCTAGGATGGATCAGGACACAAATAGTGCAATGGGGAAGAATATTATGGAATATGAATCTATTTTAAGGGTTAATGGGATTTTGAAGTTGGGGGTGAGTTGTCATTCTCAGTAGGTTGTGAGGGCTTCTATTCCTGAGTGGGTGAAGGCGGCTGTTGGGATGAGGCTAATTAGGAAGGCGGCTTTGATGGTTTTGGAGATGGTTAGGGGGGTGGTTTTGAGCTTAAGTAGAGGGGAGAGAGTGATCGGGGTGAGGAGAATTATGAGTGTTAGGGGTGTTAGGGAGTTTAGGAGTAGGGCTGTTTCCATTACTTTTACTTGGAGTTGCACCAAGATGAGTGGCTCCTAAGACCAGTGGATTACTTTTATCCTTTAAAAGTTAAGGGGGCCGAGGTTTGAAGCTCGGATGCAGGAGTTAGCAGTTCTTGCTGATTTGGTTTTCCCCCCTCGGCCAATAAGGAGGTTTGAACTCCTATTTTTAGAATCACAATCTAATGTTTGGGTTAAACTATGTTAGCATAAGGGGGCTCCGGAGATTAGTTCTGGTTTAAGGATGAGGGCTAGTAGGGGGGCAATGTGGAGGGTCATGAGGAGGTGTTCTCGTGTGTTTGAGTTTTGGATAGATGTGATGTGGGTTGGGAGGATCCCTCGTTGGGTGGACAGGAGTATGTAGAGGGTGTAGGATACTGTTAGTAGTGTTGCAGTTCCAGTTAGGATGATGGTAGGGGAGGACCAGTTAAAGAGGGATGTTATGATTATTAGTTCGGCTATTAGGTTAGTGGTTGGGGGGAGTGCCATATTGGTTAGGTTTGCTAGTAATCATCATGTGGATATGAGTGGGAGGAGAGGTTGCAGGCCTCGTGTGAGTATGAGGATGCGGCTGTGTGTGTGCGTTCGTAGTTTGTGTTAGCCAGGCAGAATAGTAGGGAGGATGTAAGTCCGTGTGAGATTATAAGAATTATTGCTCCATGGAATGATCAGTGAGTTTGGATTATGCTTGCGGCGATTACTAGGCCCATGTGGCTTACGGATGAGTAGGCGATTAGGGATTTTAGGTCTGTTTGGCGTAGGCAAATGGAGCTGGTTATTAGGGCCCCCCATAGGGCTAAAGTGAGAAATGGATAGCAGAGGTGTGAGGGTGGTGGTCCCATGAGGAGTGTCATTCGTATAATTCCGTATCCACCCAGCTTAAGTAAGAGGGCTGCAAGGAGTATGGACCCAGCAATGGGTGCCTCTACGTGGGCTTTGGGGAGTCATAGGTGGAGACCATATAGTGGGGCTTTAACTATGAACGCTACTAGGAGGGCCAGGTTAAATGCCAGGCCTGATCATTGGGTTAGGGGGTCTGGTGGGGTTAGTTTGAGGACTGGCAGGTGCAGGGTCCCAATTTTTGAGTGGAGGTATAGGATGGCGATTAATAGAGGTAGCGAGCTGATTAGGGTGTAGAATAGCAGGTAGATGCCAGCGCTAAGTCGTTCTGGTTGGTTTCCCCATCGTGTGATGAGGATTAGGGTTGGGATTAGGGTAGCTTCAAATGCGATATAGAATAGAACAAGCTCTGTGGCTGAGAATGCTAGGATGATGAAAGGTTGAATGATAATTAAGGCTGAAATAAATATTCGCTTTCGTGCATTGGGTTCGTGTTGTAAGTGCCCTTGGCTTGCTAGGATTATGAGGGGGAGAAATCAGCAGGAGAGGGCCAACAGCGGGGTTGAGATTTGGTCGATGTTTGTTCAAGGTGTTAGGCTTTTTGCAGGGTAGTAAGATGGGGTGAGTCATTGAAGGCTGATGGTGGCGATCAAGAGACTGTATGTTGTGGTGTTAGTTCATAGGGTCTTGGGTGGGGATAAAAGGGCTGTGGGGAGGAGTATGGCTGTTGGGAGGATGATTTTTAACATTGTAGGAGGTTTAGGGTGTGCAGGTGGTCGGAGCCGTGTGTTCGTGTGGATGCAACTAGTATGGCTAGTCCAGTTCCAGCTTCGCAGGCCGAGAAGGCTAGTATGAGGATGGGGGTTAAGGTGAAGGATGGGGTTGAGTTCTCGACTGATCATAGAGAGAGGGGGATGAATATGGATAGTATCATGCTTTCTAGGCAGAGGAGGGCGGAGATGAGGTGGGTTCGGTGGAATGCTAGTCCGAGGCTGCTAAGGGCGAATGCGGCGTAGAAGCTAAAGTGTAGGGGTGACATGAGGAAGTTATAGGTGGGGCTATAATTTGCTGGGTCGAAACCAGCTGTCTTGATTAGACTAACTTCCTGTTACTCTGCTCATTCTAGGCCGCCCTGTATTCATTCATAGATTAGGCCTAGTGTAAGGAGTGTGATGATGGTAGTGGTTCAAGTGAGGGTTGTGGTGGGGGACTGGAGTTGGGTGGCTCATGGGAGGGGTAGGAGTAGGGCGATTTCTAGGTCGAACAGCAGGAACAGGATGGCTACTGAGGAAGAATCGAACTGAGAAGGGGAGTCGAGCTGATCCCAGGGGGTCGAATCCGCACTCGTACGGTGATAATTTTTCTGAGTCTGGGTTTATTTGGGCTAATCAGAAGTTTAGGAGGGTTAATGCAGTGCTAAGGGTGAGGGTGAGGGACAATGTGAATGTGAGGGTATTCATTGCTCTTCTCCGGATCGTGGGCCGGACTTTAGAGATTGGAAGTCAATTGTAATGGTTATACTAGAAGAGCAGGATCCTCATCAGTAAATAGTTATGTAGAGGAATAGTCAAATGATGTCTACGAAGTGTCAATATCAAGCTGCTGCTTCGAATCCGAAGTGGTGGCTAGATGTGAAGTGGAATTTAGCTAGTCGGAGGAGGCAGGTTGATAAGAATAATGAGCCGATGATTACGTGTAGGCCGTGGAATCCTGTGGCAACGAAGAAGGTGGAGCCGTATACGCTATCTGCGATTGAGAAGGATGTTTCGTAGTATTCTATTGCTTGAAGGGCGGTGAAGTAAAATCCTAGGAGGATGGTCAAGGTGAGTGCGTGGATGGCTTGTTTACGGTTGCGCTCTGTGATGCTGTGGTGGGCTCATGTTACGGTGACGCCAGAGGCTAGTAAGATTGCTGTGTTTAGGAGTGGTACTTCCAGGGGGTTCAGGGGCTTGATTCCTGTGGGGGGTCATTGTCCTCCAAGTTCTGGTGTTGGGGCTAAGCTAGAGTGGAAGAAGGCTCAAAAGAATCCTAAGAAGAAGAAGGCTTCTGATGTAATAAAGAGGATTATCCCGTATCGAAGGCCTTTTTGTACGGTGGGGGTGTGGTGGCCCTGGAAGGTGCTCTCTCGAACAATGTCTCGTCATCATTGGAATATGATTAGGAGTATTGAGAGGAGGCCTATTGCCAGTAGAGTGGAGGAGTTGTAGTGGAATCATATGATTAAGCCTGAGGTGGTTAGGAGTGCTGCGGCTGCGCCGAAGATGGGCCATGGGCTTGGGTCGACTATGTGATAAGAGTGTGCTTGGTGTGCCATTAGATATTTTCTTGTAAGTAGAGGGTCAGGAGGAGTACGAATACGTAAGCTTGGATTATGGCGACTGCCACTTCTAAGATAGTTAGTAGAAATAGGATAAGTGCTGTTAAGATTGAGATGGGTGGTATTATTGGGAGGAGGGTGATTGTAGCTGTAGAGATGAGTTGGATAAGTAGGTGGCCGGCTGTGAGGTTGGCGGTTAGACGCACTCCTAGGGCTAGGGGTCGGATGAGTAGGCTGGTTGTTTCGATAAGGATAAGTGCTGGGATTAGGGGGGTTGGGGTCCCTTCAGGGAGTAGGTGGCCTAGAGAGGTGGAGGGCTGGTTTCGTAGGCCTACGAGGAGTGTAGCCAGTCAAAGTGGGAAAGCTAAGGCTATGTTTATGGATAGTTGGGTAGTTGGGGTGAAGGTATAGGGGAGGAGGCCTAAGAGGTTGATTGATAAGAGGAAGAATATAAGTGAGGTTAATAGGAGGGCTCATTTATGACCGGCTTTATTCAGGGGGCTTATTAGTTGTTTTGTGATAAGGTGAGTTAATCAAAGTTGGAGGGTGGATAGACGGTTGCTAATTCATCGGCGTCCGGGTGATGGTAGTAGGAGGGCAGGGAAGAGCAGGGATAGGGGGATTAGGGGGATGCCCATGAGGTATGGGCTTGAGAATTGGTCGAAGAAGCTTAAGTTCATGGTCAGGTTCAAGGGGTGGGTTTTGTTGGTAAGGTTTTATTTGAGGGGGGGTTTGTAGGGGTGAAGGATAAAAGTTTGGGTTGAATTAGTAGGGAGAAGGCGAATCAGGTTAAGAGTATAATGGTAAATCATGGGTTTGGGTTTAGTTGGGGCATATCATTAAGGAGGAGCTTTCCTCTTTCTCTAGCTTAAAAGGCTAGTGCTGGGTGCATAGCTTCTTAATGGTTAGGATGATAGAAGTGAGGATCAGATTTCGAAGTGCTTAAGGGGGGTGGATTCTACTACGATGGGTATGAAGCTATGGTTGGCTCCGCAGATTTCTGAACATTGGCCGTAGAACACTCCGGGCCGGGCAGTGATGAAGGAGGTTTGGTTAAGTCGTCCGGGGATGGCGTCTGTTTTAACCCCTAGGGTTGGGATGGCTCAGGAGTGGAGGACATCATCAGCGGTGATGATGATTCGGATGGGGGATTCTATGGGGATTACGACGCGATGGTCAACTTCTAGGAGGCGGAAGTAGCCCTGGGGGAGGTCTGTTGTTGGGATTATGTAGGAGTCGAATGAGAGATCTTTAAAGTCAGTATATTCATAGGTTCAATATCATTGGTGACCAATGGCTTTTAGTGTAAGGTCGGGTTCGTCAATCTCGTCCATCATATAGAGGATTTGCAGGGAGGGGAGGGCGAGTAAGACGAGGACAACGGCAGGGAGGATGGTTCAGATTAGTTCGACTTCTTGGGCGTCGACGGTATTAGAGGATAATTTTTCTAAGAGCATGAGCGTTAAGAGGTACAATACTAGGCTGCAGATTGCTAGGGCCACTATTAGGGCGTGGTCGTGGAATTCAACGAGTTCTTCTATGATGGGGGATGAGGCGTCTTGGAATCCTAGTTGAGAGTGGTTTGCCATAAGAGATGTATAGGGTTTTCACCTATAATTTAGTCCTGACAAGGCTATGTAATTGGTTTACTAACGTCTCATAAGAAAGAAGCACTAATTGGTTTGATGCGGTTGGCTTGAAACCAGCATGTGAGGGTTCGATTCCTTCCTTTCTTGCACTTGGACAAAGGTTGGTTCCTCGAAGGTGTGGTAGGGGGGAGGGCAGCCGTGGATCCATTCGATATTGGTGGCAATTAGTTCTGGCTGTAGTACTTTTCGTTTAGCTGAGAAGGCTTCTCAAACGATAAATATAAGCATGATTACGGCTGTTATTGAAATTAAGGAGCCGATTGAGGATAGAGTATTTCATAGGGCATATGCGTCTGGGTAGTCTGAGTAGCGTCGGGGCATGCCGGCTAGTCCTAGGAAGTGTTGTGGGAAGAAGGTTAGGTTGACCCCTACAAATATTACCCCAAAGTGTGCTTTGGTTCATGTGGGGTGCAGGGTGAATCCTGTGAGGAGGGGGAATCAGTGGGTGAATCCTGCTAGGATGGCGAAGACTGCTCCTATTGAGAGGACATAGTGGAAGTGGGCAACTACGTAGTAAGTGTCGTGAAGAGCGATGTCTAGGGAAGAGTTGGCAAGGACAATGCCTGTTAGCCCGCCAATAGTGAAGAGGAAAATAAACCCCAGGGCCCATAGCATAGGGGGGTCCCATTTGATTGTTCCTCCGTGCAGGGTGGCAAGTCAGCTGAAGACTTTAATGCCGGTTGGGATGGCGATGATTATGGTAGCTGATGTGAAGTAGGCTCGAGTATCGACGTCCATTCCAACAGTGAACATGTGGTGGGCCCATACAATGAAGCCTAGGAATCCGATTGAAAGTATCGCCCATACCATCCCTATGTACCCGAAAGGTTCTTTTTTACCCGCGTAGAAGGCAACTACGTGTGAAATAATTCCAAACCCTGGGAGAATGAGGATGTAGACTTCAGGATGGCCGAAGAATCAGAATAGATGTTGGTACAGGATTGGGTCCCCTCCGCCTGCTGGGTCAAAGAAGGTGGTGTTTAGGTTTCGATCAGTTAGTAACATGGTGATGCCAGCAGCGAGAACTGGTAGGGAGAGTAGCAGGAGAATAGCGGTGATAAGAACGGATCAAACGAATAAGGGTGTTTGGTATTGTGATAGGGCTGGTGGTTTTATGTTAATGATGGTAGTAATAAAGTTAATGGCACCTAAAATTGATGATACGCCGGCTAGGTGAAGGGAGAAGATGGCTAGGTCTACGGATGCTCCGGCGTGGGCGAGGTTGCTGGCCAGAGGGGGGTAGACGGTTCATCCTGTACCAGCCCCGGCTTCTACTGTAGAGGAGGCAAGGAGGAGCAAGAAGGATGGGGGGAGGAGTCAGAAACTTATGTTATTCATGCGAGGGAAGGCCATATCTGGTGCGCCGATTATGAGTGGCACTAGTCAGTTCCCAAAGCCCCCGATCATAATAGGTATGACTATAAAGAAGATTATGACGAAGGCATGGGCTGTAACGATTACATTGTAGATTTGATCGTCTCCAAGGAGGGTGCCTGGTTGACCCAGCTCAGCACGAATTAGAAGGCTGAGTGCTGTGCCGACTATGCCCGCCCATGTGCCAAAGATCAAGTAGAGAGTGCCAATGTCTTTATGGTTGGTTGAAAATAATCATCGGTTGATGAAGGTCACAGGTAAGATGGCTGAGTGTTAAAGCGTTAGGCTGTAGTCCTTTTTACAGAGGTTTAATTCCTCTTCTTATCGACTCCGTAGTGAAATTCACGGTGAGTTGCAAACTCATTGATGCACATTAAAGGTGTGCCGGGGTCTGTGTAGGCAGAGGCCGAAGGGTAAGGCACCTAGCTGTTAACTAGGGCTTAATGGGATCGAGACCCATCTGCCTAGGCACAAGGCCTTAGTTTAATTAAAGCGTCTGATTTGCATTCAGGAGATACAGGTTAATGTCCTGTTGGTCTTAGTAGGGGCAGAAACTAAGAGAGTTTAACTCTTATTTAAGGCTTTGAAGGCCTTTGGTTTGGGCGGCAGGTTAATCCTAAGTTTCTATGTTATGGTGATGATTAGGGGGGATAGGGGCAGTAAGAGGGCTGATAGAGAAGCTAGAATAGCGGTGAGGGGGCTTGGTGTTTTATGTGCGTATCACAGTTTTATGTGGTTGGAGGAGTTGGGGGGGAGTGTGATTGTTGAGTGGTATGCAAGGCGTAGGTAGAAAAATAATCCCAGGAGGGAGAGCAGGGCGATGATTGTAGCTGTGGGGGTTATTTCTTGTTTGGTGAGTTCTTGAATGATAAGTCATTTTGGCAGGAAGCCGGTAAGGGGTGGGAGGCCAGCTAGTGATAGGAGTGTGAGTATCAGGGTAGCGTTTATTATGGGGGCTTTTGTTCATGAGATGAGTATGGTTGATATTTTGAGGATTTTGGATTGATCCAGGGCTAAGAATACAGCTGATGTGAGTACTGTGTAGGTGATGAAAGAAAGTAAGGCGAGTTTAGGATTGTAAATGATGATCATTGTTATTCAGCCCAAGTGGGAGATGGATGAGAAGGCCATGATCTTTCGTGTTTGTGTCTGGTTTAAACCCATTCAGCCCCCTAATATTGTCGAGGTGATTGCTAGGAGGGCAAGGAGGGAGGGGCTGAGGGATTGTGATGTGAGCAATAATAGAGCTGTTGGGGGTAGTTTTAGGAGGGTTGAGAGTAGGAGGGCAGTGGTGAGGGAGGATCCTTGGAGTACTTCTGGGAATCAAAAGTGGAATGGGGCCAATCCGAGTTTGATTGAGATGGCCATTGTTAACATGAGGCAAGATACTGGGTCATTAAGCTGCGTGATGTCTCATTGGCCGGTGGACCAGGCGTTGATTATGCTTGAGAATAGGATTAGGGCGGATGCAGTTGATTGGGTGAGGAAGTATTTGATTGAGGCTTCAATTGCTCGTGGGTGGTGAGATTTTGAGATGAGGGGGATAATGGCCAGGGTGTTAATTTCCAGGCCTGTTCAGGCCATGATTCAGTGGTTGCTGGAGATTGTAATAGTGGTTCCTGCAATTAGGCTAAGGGTGATAATTAGCTTTGCATGGGGGTTCATTAGTAGGGGAGGGGATTGAACCATCATTTTCGGGGTATGGGCCCGATAGCTTGATTAGCTGACTCTACTAGAAAATAATATAGGGGAAGTATGAAGAGTTTTGATCTCTTCTGCGTAGGTTCGACTCCTACTTTTCTATAGGCGGAGGAAATGAGAGGGCTGTTATACCTCTATGTTCACTTTATCACAGTGATCCTTTGAGTTCAGGCACATTTCCTTAGATGGGGGGTAGGCCGGCATAGCTAATTGGTATGCTGGTGTGTCAGAGGCATAGGGCTAGTGTCAGGGGTAAGAAGTTTTTTCATAGGAGGTGTATTAGTTGGTCATAGCGGAATCGTGGGTAGGAGGCTCGGACTCACAGGAAAATGGATGAGAGGAGGAGGGTTTTTGTGGCCAATGCAATGGGGAATAGGTTGTGGGGGAGGTTTAGTGTGCTTGGGTTGAGGAATAGAATGGTGGTTAGGGTGTTTATGAGTATAATGTTGGCGTATTCGGCCAGGAAGAAGAGGGCGAATGGCCCTGCGGCGTATTCGACGTTGAATCCTGATACTAGTTCGGATTCACCTTCTGTGAGGTCGAATGGGGCTCGGTTGGTTTCGGCAAGGGTGGAGATGAATCATATTATTGCGAGGGGTCATGAGGAGAAAACAAGGTAGATTGGTTCTTGGGTGGTGGCCAGGGTGGACAGGGTATAGCCGCCACATAGGATCACTGTTGATAGAAGGATGATGGCTAAGGTGACCTCATAAGAGATTGTTTGGGCAACTGCCCGGAGGGCGCCAATTAGGGCATATTTTGAGTTAGATGCTCATCCTGATCATAGAAGGGAGTAGACGGTGAGGCTAGACATTGCTAGGAGGAATAGTAGTCCTAGGTTTATGTCGGCTATGGGGAATGGTAGGGGGAGGGGGATTCAAATGGTGAGGGCCAAGAGTAGGGCTAGGATGGGGGTAGAGATGAAGAGGAAGGGAGAGGAGGTGGATGGGCGAATGGGCTCTTTGATGAAGAGTTTCACCCCGTCTGCGATGGGTTGAAGTAGACCAAAAGGGCCCACGATGTTTGGGCCCTTTCGAGTTTGTATGTAGCTTAGGATTTTTCGTTCTACTAGTGTTAAGAAGGCTACAGCGACTAGGATGGGGAGTACGTAAGATAGGGATATGATTAATAGGCTTATCAGGGTTGGAGAGGCCATGGTAATAGCTAGGGAGAGGATTTGAACCTCTGGATAAAGGGCTTAAGCCTTTTGCATTTGCCAAGCTCTGCCACGCTAGCTGTGCCCTTTTCTAGGGGTTGGGGGGGGGGGTGTTGGGGCCTCTTGGCAGTTGAGTTGGGTTCATTGCTTAGAGGGGGGGGGGTGTGCTTTTGGTATTGACCCCACTTCTCCGGTCCTTTCGTACTAGGAGGAGTGTGCTCATAGATAGAAACCGACCTGGATTACTCCGGTCTGAACTCAGATCACGTAGGACTATTAATCGTTGAACAAACGAACCCTTAATAGCGGCTGCACCATTAGGTTGTCCTGATCCAACATCGAGGTCGTAAACCTCCTTGTCGATATGGGCTCTTGGAGGAGATTGCGCTGTTATCCCTGGGGTAGCTTGGTCCATTGATCAATTATATTGGGTCTAAGTTACTATTAGTACTTTGATGGGTAGGTCTAGGTGAAGAGTGGTGGTCTGGAAGGTTTGGAGGGTTTGTTTTTCTCCAAGGTCGCCCCAACCGAAAAATGCCGACCAAGTGTTTTGTGGTGGTGGGCCTGTGTAGGTTGATGTTGGTGTTAGGGTGGTCGGTGATTTTAAAGTTCCACAGGGTCTTCTCGTCTTATGTTCTCATTCTCGTTTTTGCACGGGAATACCAATTTCACTGATTGCTTACAGGAGACAGTTAAGACCTCGTTTAGCCATTCATACAAGTCCCGATTTATGGGACAATTGATTGCGCTACCTTTGCACGGTTAGGATACCGCGGCCGTTGAACGTCGTGGTCACTGGGCAGGCGTCACCTTTAATACTTGTTGGTTGCTAAAGGCTATGTTTTTGGGAAACAGTCGGGTCTTTAGGTTTGCCGAGTTCCTTCTGTAAGTTTTAATCGTCTAATGTAGGCGCCCCTGAGTTGGTCTAACAGGTTAAGGTAATATGTGGTCTTGTTGTGGTTGGTGATATAAGGTTGGGTCTGTTAATAATTTGTAAATGTAAGTTTGCGCTGTAGAGGAGGGTTCCAAGTTACTTATTTTAGCATTAATTCTTCTATAGTCATAGATTAACCTGCTTGGGGTAAGGGAGTCGAGTGGGTTTTAGGATTTTTAATTGTACGAGCTTTGACGCACTCTTTCGTTGATGGCTGCTTTAAGGCCCACAGTGTGGTGAGGGTAAGGTGCTAATCCGCTAGGAGAGGTTGTTTTCTTTTTCGAAGGAGCTGTACCTCCTTCGAATTGCTCTTAACCCCATCTTAAATTGGGTTAAAGGTTAGGGTTTCCTTGAAGGAGGGTTAAGGGGGAACTAAGATTCGTTTAGCAGGTAACCAGCTATCACCCAGCTCGATTGGCTTTTCACCTCTACTAATAAGTCTTCCCACTCTTTTGCGACAGAGACGGGTTTGCTCAGATTTTAGCTGCTTAAAAGTAGCTCGCTTGGGTTTCGGGGGGTCAAACTTTAGTTCGCTTTGCCTGATTGTTCTTGCTAAATCATGATGCAAGAGGTACAAGGGTTGGTCTTTGCTTTTTTTTGCTTTAAAGGTTTCATTATTATTTCATCTTTCCCTTGCGGTACGGTCTCTATTGCGCCTGAGTTTCCCTTTCTATCGCCTATACTAGGGCAAAGTTAGAATGTTTTGGTTTAGTTGGAAGCGAGGTTTGTTATTGCTTTTGAGGTGGGATTGGTTGGGCTAGAGTGGGCAATCAAGGCGATCTCGTCTGGAGATATCTTTCAGGTGTAAGCTGAATGCTTTGGGTTTATAGCTACGCCTTGGATAATCTAAGTGCACCTTCCGGTACACTTACCTTGTTACGACTTACCTCGTCTGTTAGCTTGTGCGGGGGGCTTATTATTTATGGGTGGGGAGAGGCTTGTGAAGAGGGTGACGGGCGGTATGTACGTACCCCAGAGCCGGCTTAAAGTGGGCTTTAGTGGGGAAGATGGTCTCACTTTACTGCTAAATCCTCCTTCCAAGGACGGTTTTCATGTCCTTTTTCGTTGGTGCTCTATAGTAGAGAATGTAGCCCATTTCTTCCACCTCATGGGCTATACCTTGACCTGTCTTATTAGCGGGGGCTATTGAGCGCACTGTTGTTCTTTCATTGGAGGTGGGCTGGCGACGGCGGTATGTAGGCTGTGTTGGCAAGAGGTGGTCGGGTGGATCGTGGATTATCGGTTACAGAACAGGCTCCTCTAGGTGGGTTTGGGGCACCGCCAAGTCCTTAGAGTTTTAAGCGTTTGTGCTCGTAATTCTCGGGCGGATACGTTGGTGGGGAAAAGGTATCTAGATTTAGGGCTAGGCATAGTGGGGTATCTAATCCCAGTTTGTGTCCTAGCTTTCGTGGGTTTAAGTTAGTCGTTAGGTTTAAGATGTTGTGTTGGGTTTTGGTGGATCTTGGGCTTATGACAGCTTAGTTGCATTTTAATCTTAATTGGTGGGGATAACGTATGGCCACTCTTTACGCCGGTGACTATTGATTCGGGCTTCTTGTATGACCGCGGTGGCTGGCACAAGATTTACCAGCCCTGTGGGCTGCTATGGCTAAGTCAAGTTTACACTTATTGCTTAATGTTAATTACTGCTGAGTACCCGTGGGGGTGTGGCAGGGCAAGGTGTTTTGGGCTACATACTTGGGTGTGCCTGATACCTACTCCTCTTGCTTGTGGGTGAAAGGTTTGAGGGTATTTTCACTGGGGCGCAGATACTTGCATGTATATGTCTAGCAGAAACCAATAGTAAGGTTAGGACTAAGTCTTTTGCTCTCGGGTATTGGGTACCGTCTTGGCATCTTCAGTACCATGCTTTGATGGATTAAGCTACGAGGGCGAATCTAGGGCAATTGGAGTGAGCATGGTTTGACAATATAAATAAAGTCTGATTTCAATGGTTTTGTGCGGAAATGATTTTTGTTTCGTGGTGTGTGTTGGTACTGGAGTTTTATTAATAAAAAAGAATGTTTTATAGGATGGTGTATGCGTACTCTGTCAAAGACGGATTGAAAAAAAGGGTTTGTGGTGTTTAAAGAGAATTGTTTAAACGTAAATTAATTTTAAAAAACGTTTTAAAAACGTTTTAAAAATTAAATAAAAAATGAAGATAAAAATGTGGGAAATCTTCTAGTTTTGTTGAGAAAATAGAGGAGTTGAAAATTCGTAAAAATATGTCCGGCAAGCATTCACTAAATAGCACCATGTTGTCGGGGGGGGAGGAACCATAACCAAATGCGATCCAAAGTGCATCAGTGTCAAGGTGATACCAAATACACGCAAACCGTATCATTGAGGGACACGAGAGGTCTAGAACAGGACGGAAGGCAGGTGTAGTCCAGGCTTCACTTGAGTAGGACTCTGGCGACGGCACTGTGAAGGGCAACCTGTGAAGAAGCCCCGAAAAAAGAGGAACCAACAGCAAAAGATGAGATAAGATGCCGCGATCACGGACTAAAGAGGGGAAAACCATCCACAGATGACTTCGTGAAAAGTGAGGAAATCAGGAGTAAAGCGGGTGATGGCCCTGACCGAGGAACCAGAGGCGCAAAAGAGCAAGAGGGGCGAGGGGTGTAGGGGGAAAGAATGGGCCTGAAGCTAGTCATGATAAACATTACGAGCAGGGGTTGCTGATCTCTCGTGAGGGGTACGATCAATAAATCCATCTGGTACGTCTAGCATAACCAGATGTGGAGGCTACATGAATATGCAAGATTATGTCCGGTAAGCATTCATAGTTAGTGTCTCTTGGGGGGGGAGGGACAAAGGACATGGTGGTTAGCTAGATGGGTCCTAGAACATGCACTAGATTGTACATTGGGATAAATGGGGATTAAAGGTGGATGTCCGTCTACATATAATGGGCTTAGAACGTATATAGATTGTATTACTGTGACCATAATGTATGGGGCATATAAAAATATGCACGACGTACATAGAAAATACCCCCCTGGGGGGGAAGGGGGGGGTACATTCAATAGGGGAGTTGTATTAAAAATGGGTTGTTCCTGTAGTTGAGAACAACAATGGCTTTTCAAGCCGTAGTCCTTGGGGTGAAACCAAGCGGGAATATATGACCTATTTTGTGATTTTTCTTGGGGTGAGTTTTGTGTTGGGGGCTTTGGCTGTGGCGTCTAACCCTTCTCCCTATTATGGGGTGGTGGGGTTGGTGTTGGGGTCTGTGGTAGGGTGTGGGTGATTGATGAGTTTGGGTGTTTCTTTTGTTTCTTTGGCGTTGTTTATGATTTATTTGGGGGGTATGTTAGTAGTTTTTGTTTATTCAGTGTCTTTGGCAGCTGACCCCTATCCAGAGGCATGGGGGGATTGGGGGGTAGTGGGGTATGGGTTGGGGTTGGTTTTGGTAGTTGTTTTGGGGGTGGTGTTGGGCGGTGGTGTTGAGTTTTGCAAGGAAGGGGTGGTGACTGTTGATGGTGGTGGGGTGTCCTTGGTACGGTTAGATTTTAGTGGGGTTGCGATGTTTTACTCATATGGGGTTGGGTTGTTTTTGATTGCTGGGTGAGGTTTGTTGTTAGTTTTGTTCGTTGTGTTGGAGCTTGTTCGAGGGTTGTCTCGGGGGGCTATTCGGGCTGTCTAGGGGAGTCAGAAAGTAGTTTATTTGAAAACACCAGCTTTGGGAGCTGGAGAGAGAGGTTTAAGTCCTTTTTTTCTGAGTTCACTCTAAGAAGGGGAAGGTCTTCAGTCTTTGGTTTACAAGACCAATGTTTTTTATAAACTATTAGAGTATTAGAGTTTAAGTATTTTGTTTTCTAAAGTTCCGACAATGGGGAAGAGGATTAGGAGGGTGGTAAAGTAAGAGAGGGATGCTAGTTGGCCAATGATGATGAAGGGGTGTTCTACTGGCTGGCTGCCAATTCAGGTGAGAATGAAGAGGTTGGCTGCTAGAAGTCAGAATAGTAATTGGGATAAGGGACGGAATGTTATGGTTCGTTGTTTGGATTTATGGAGGAGTGGAATTAGAAAGAGGATAAACACG
The DNA here is from genome assembly GCF_038088225.1 of Cyrtonyx montezumae. NCBI lineage: Eukaryota > Metazoa > Chordata > Aves > Galliformes > Odontophoridae > Cyrtonyx > Cyrtonyx montezumae. Next base: position 35,423 of record NW_027071878.1, on the reverse strand, counting down.
GAAGCTGCTAGTGCGAGAACACCTCCGAGTTTGTTCGGGATGGAGCGTAGGATAGCATAGGCAAATAGGAAATATCATTCTGGCTTGATGTGCGGGGGTGTTGTTAGGGGGTTGGCTGGAGTAAAGTTTTCTGGGTCGCCCAAAAGGTTGGGGGAGAATAGGGCTAGTGTGAGTAGGGGGGTGATTATGAGTGCTAGTCCCAGGATGTCCTTGAGGGAGTAGTACGGGTGGAAGGGGATCTTGTCAGAGTTTGAGGAGATCCCAAGGGGGTTATTTGAGCCTGATTCGTGTAAGAAGGCGAGGTGAATGATGGTAATTCCTGCGATGATGAAGGGCAGGAGGAAGTGGAGGGCGAAAAATCGGGTGAGGGTTGGGTTGTCCACTGAAAATCCCCCTCAGGCCCACTCCACTAAGGTCTGTCCGATGTACGGGACGGCTGAGAATAGGTTGGTGATGACAGTAGCCCCTCAGAAGGATATTTGCCCCCATGGGAGGACGTAGCCTACGAAGGCGGTGGCTATGAGTGTTAGGAGGAGGATGACCCCTGTGTTTCAAGTCTCTTTGTAGAGATAGGAGCCGTAGTAGATGCCCCGTCCGATGTGTAAGTAGATACAGATGAAGAAGAATGAGGCGCCGTTTGCGTGTAGGTTGCGAATTAGTCACCCATACTGTACGTTTCGACATGTATGTGCGACTGAGGAGAAAGCTAGGGTGGTGTCTGCGGTGTAGTGCGCAGCCAGGAGGAGTCCTGTAATGATTTGGGTAGCCAGGCAGACTGCTAGTAGGGAGCCGAAGTTTCATCAGGCGGAAATGTTGGATGGGGTTGGGAGGTCAATTAGGGAGTTGTTAATGATTTTTATAAGTGGGTGGGATTTTCGAATGTTGGGGGCCATTAGTTGTTTGGGAGAATTAGGATAATTGTTATGATTGTGAGGGCGAATGATCCTAGGTATGTTTTGATTATGCCCGTGTGGAGAGAGGTGGAGAGTTTGGCCATTGTTAGGTGTAGGTTTGCAAGGCCCTCAGGGCCCATTTTTTTATATCATGCCATATCAATCAGGTGGGAGGCGATTTTTTGGCCTGCGTGGAGGGGAATGAGGGGGTTAAGTCGATGTGTGAGGTGATTGAAGTAGCCCAGTGAGAGGGAGAAGTTCGTAAGGGGGTTTTGTTTGGGGAGGGGAGGAGTGTTGGATAGCTCAAGGGCTAGGGTGAGTCCTAGGACGGTGACAATAATGGCGGCAGTTTTTGTGATGGTTGGCATGGTTATTGGGGGTGTTTTCGTTGGTAGCATGATGGAGGAAATTAGGAGGCCCGCTATAATGCTGCCTAGGGCTAGTCGGATGATTGGGAAAATGGCTGATGGGGTGGTTTCGTTGATCGGTGTAATTGGCGGGGTGCGATTAAATCCTGTTTGGACTAGGATTGTTATGCGTAGGCTGTAGGTTGCGGTGAAGGATGTGGCGAGTAGTGTGAGTGTTAGGGCTCAGGTGTTAGTGTATGAGGTGTTTAGGCTTTCGATAATGAGGTCTTTAGAGTAGAAGCCAGCTAGGAAGGGAGTTCCGATTAGAGCGAGGTTGCCGATGGTGAGGCATGAAGTAGTTATAGGGAGGGTTTTTTGTAGGTGGCCTATTTTGCGGATGTCTTGTTCTCCGTTTAGGCTGTGGATGATTAGGCCCGAGCAGAGGAATAGTATGGCCTTGAAGAAGGCATGGGTGGAGATGTGGAGGAAGGCTAGTTGGGGAAGGTCAAGTCCGATTGTGACTATTATGAGGCCTAGTTGGCTTGAGGTGGAGAAGGCAATAATTTTTTTGATATCATTTTGGGTGAGGGCGCATGTGGCGGCAAAGAGTGTGGATAGGGCACCGAGACAAAGGCATGTGGTTAGGGCTGCTTTATTAGAGGCCAAGAGTGGGTGCATGCGGATGAGGAGGAAGATTCCTGCTACTACTATTGTACTGGAGTGGAGTAGTGCGGAGACTGGTGTTGGGCCCTCTATCGCTGCTGGGAGTCAGGGGTGTAGGCCGAATTGGGCTGATTTGCCCGTGGCGGCGAGGATGAGGCCTAGGAGGGGGAGGAGAGGTGTTTGGTGTGGGTTGATGGCCTGTTGAAGTTCTCATGAGTTTAGTGAGGAGGCCAGTCATGCTATGCTAAGGATGAGGCCAATGTCTCCGATTCGATTGTAGATTATGGCTTGAAGGGCGGCTGTATTTGCCTCAGCTCGTCCTTGTCATCAGCCGATGAGGAGGAATGATATGACTCCTACTCTCCTCTCATCCAACAAACAGGAGGAATATGTTGTTTGCGATGGTCAGTGTTAATATGGCAATGAGGAATGCTAATAGGTAGGTGGAGAATTTTGTGATAAGGGGTTCTGAGGCTATGTACCACGTTGCGAATTCTAGGATGGATCAGGACACAAATAGTGCAATGGGGAAGAATATTATGGAATATGAATCTATTTTAAGGGTTAATGGGATTTTGAAGTTGGGGGTGAGTTGTCATTCTCAGTAGGTTGTGAGGGCTTCTATTCCTGAGTGGGTGAAGGCGGCTGTTGGGATGAGGCTAATTAGGAAGGCGGCTTTGATGGTTTTGGAGATGGTTAGGGGGGTGGTTTTGAGCTTAAGTAGAGGGGAGAGAGTGATCGGGGTGAGGAGAATTATGAGTGTTAGGGGTGTTAGGGAGTTTAGGAGTAGGGCTGTTTCCATTACTTTTACTTGGAGTTGCACCAAGATGAGTGGCTCCTAAGACCAGTGGATTACTTTTATCCTTTAAAAGTTAAGGGGGCCGAGGTTTGAAGCTCGGATGCAGGAGTTAGCAGTTCTTGCTGATTTGGTTTTCCCCCCTCGGCCAATAAGGAGGTTTGAACTCCTATTTTTAGAATCACAATCTAATGTTTGGGTTAAACTATGTTAGCATAAGGGGGCTCCGGAGATTAGTTCTGGTTTAAGGATGAGGGCTAGTAGGGGGGCAATGTGGAGGGTCATGAGGAGGTGTTCTCGTGTGTTTGAGTTTTGGATAGATGTGATGTGGGTTGGGAGGATCCCTCGTTGGGTGGACAGGAGTATGTAGAGGGTGTAGGATACTGTTAGTAGTGTTGCAGTTCCAGTTAGGATGATGGTAGGGGAGGACCAGTTAAAGAGGGATGTTATGATTATTAGTTCGGCTATTAGGTTAGTGGTTGGGGGGAGTGCCATATTGGTTAGGTTTGCTAGTAATCATCATGTGGATATGAGTGGGAGGAGAGGTTGCAGGCCTCGTGTGAGTATGAGGATGCGGCTGTGTGTGCGTTCGTAGTTTGTGTTAGCCAGGCAGAATAGTAGGGAGGATGTAAGTCCGTGTGAGATTATAAGAATTATTGCTCCATGGAATGATCAGTGAGTTTGGATTATGCTTGCGGCGATTACTAGGCCCATGTGGCTTACGGATGAGTAGGCGATTAGGGATTTTAGGTCTGTTTGGCGTAGGCAAATGGAGCTGGTTATTAGGGCCCCCCATAGGGCTAAAGTGAGAAATGGATAGCAGAGGTGTGAGGGTGGTGGTCCCATGAGGAGTGTCATTCGTATAATTCCGTATCCACCCAGCTTAAGTAAGAGGGCTGCAAGGAGTATGGACCCAGCAATGGGTGCCTCTACGTGGGCTTTGGGGAGTCATAGGTGGAGACCATATAGTGGGGCTTTAACTATGAACGCTACTAGGAGGGCCAGGTTAAATGCCAGGCCTGATCATTGGGTTAGGGGGTCTGGTGGGGTTAGTTTGAGGACTGGCAGGTGCAGGGTCCCAATTTTTGAGTGGAGGTATAGGATGGCGATTAATAGAGGTAGCGAGCTGATTAGGGTGTAGAATAGCAGGTAGATGCCAGCGCTAAGTCGTTCTGGTTGGTTTCCCCATCGTGTGATGAGGATTAGGGTTGGGATTAGGGTAGCTTCAAATGCGATATAGAATAGAACAAGCTCTGTGGCTGAGAATGCTAGGATGATGAAAGGTTGAATGATAATTAAGGCTGAAATAAATATTCGCTTTCGTGCATTGGGTTCGTGTTGTAAGTGCCCTTGGCTTGCTAGGATTATGAGGGGGAGAAATCAGCAGGAGAGGGCCAACAGCGGGGTTGAGATTTGGTCGATGTTTGTTCAAGGTGTTAGGCTTTTTGCAGGGTAGTAAGATGGGGTGAGTCATTGAAGGCTGATGGTGGCGATCAAGAGACTGTATGTTGTGGTGTTAGTTCATAGGGTCTTGGGTGGGGATAAAAGGGCTGTGGGGAGGAGTATGGCTGTTGGGAGGATGATTTTTAACATTGTAGGAGGTTTAGGGTGTGCAGGTGGTCGGAGCCGTGTGTTCGTGTGGATGCAACTAGTATGGCTAGTCCAGTTCCAGCTTCGCAGGCCGAGAAGGCTAGTATGAGGATGGGGGTTAAGGTGAAGGATGGGGTTGAGTTCTCGACTGATCATAGAGAGAGGGGGATGAATATGGATAGTATCATGCTTTCTAGGCAGAGGAGGGCGGAGATGAGGTGGGTTCGGTGGAATGCTAGTCCGAGGCTGCTAAGGGCGAATGCGGCGTAGAAGCTAAAGTGTAGGGGTGACATGAGGAAGTTATAGGTGGGGCTATAATTTGCTGGGTCGAAACCAGCTGTCTTGATTAGACTAACTTCCTGTTACTCTGCTCATTCTAGGCCGCCCTGTATTCATTCATAGATTAGGCCTAGTGTAAGGAGTGTGATGATGGTAGTGGTTCAAGTGAGGGTTGTGGTGGGGGACTGGAGTTGGGTGGCTCATGGGAGGGGTAGGAGTAGGGCGATTTCTAGGTCGAACAGCAGGAACAGGATGGCTACTGAGGAAGAATCGAACTGAGAAGGGGAGTCGAGCTGATCCCAGGGGGTCGAATCCGCACTCGTACGGTGATAATTTTTCTGAGTCTGGGTTTATTTGGGCTAATCAGAAGTTTAGGAGGGTTAATGCAGTGCTAAGGGTGAGGGTGAGGGACAATGTGAATGTGAGGGTATTCATTGCTCTTCTCCGGATCGTGGGCCGGACTTTAGAGATTGGAAGTCAATTGTAATGGTTATACTAGAAGAGCAGGATCCTCATCAGTAAATAGTTATGTAGAGGAATAGTCAAATGATGTCTACGAAGTGTCAATATCAAGCTGCTGCTTCGAATCCGAAGTGGTGGCTAGATGTGAAGTGGAATTTAGCTAGTCGGAGGAGGCAGGTTGATAAGAATAATGAGCCGATGATTACGTGTAGGCCGTGGAATCCTGTGGCAACGAAGAAGGTGGAGCCGTATACGCTATCTGCGATTGAGAAGGATGTTTCGTAGTATTCTATTGCTTGAAGGGCGGTGAAGTAAAATCCTAGGAGGATGGTCAAGGTGAGTGCGTGGATGGCTTGTTTACGGTTGCGCTCTGTGATGCTGTGGTGGGCTCATGTTACGGTGACGCCAGAGGCTAGTAAGATTGCTGTGTTTAGGAGTGGTACTTCCAGGGGGTTCAGGGGCTTGATTCCTGTGGGGGGTCATTGTCCTCCAAGTTCTGGTGTTGGGGCTAAGCTAGAGTGGAAGAAGGCTCAAAAGAATCCTAAGAAGAAGAAGGCTTCTGATGTAATAAAGAGGATTATCCCGTATCGAAGGCCTTTTTGTACGGTGGGGGTGTGGTGGCCCTGGAAGGTGCTCTCTCGAACAATGTCTCGTCATCATTGGAATATGATTAGGAGTATTGAGAGGAGGCCTATTGCCAGTAGAGTGGAGGAGTTGTAGTGGAATCATATGATTAAGCCTGAGGTGGTTAGGAGTGCTGCGGCTGCGCCGAAGATGGGCCATGGGCTTGGGTCGACTATGTGATAAGAGTGTGCTTGGTGTGCCATTAGATATTTTCTTGTAAGTAGAGGGTCAGGAGGAGTACGAATACGTAAGCTTGGATTATGGCGACTGCCACTTCTAAGATAGTTAGTAGAAATAGGATAAGTGCTGTTAAGATTGAGATGGGTGGTATTATTGGGAGGAGGGTGATTGTAGCTGTAGAGATGAGTTGGATAAGTAGGTGGCCGGCTGTGAGGTTGGCGGTTAGACGCACTCCTAGGGCTAGGGGTCGGATGAGTAGGCTGGTTGTTTCGATAAGGATAAGTGCTGGGATTAGGGGGGTTGGGGTCCCTTCAGGGAGTAGGTGGCCTAGAGAGGTGGAGGGCTGGTTTCGTAGGCCTACGAGGAGTGTAGCCAGTCAAAGTGGGAAAGCTAAGGCTATGTTTATGGATAGTTGGGTAGTTGGGGTGAAGGTATAGGGGAGGAGGCCTAAGAGGTTGATTGATAAGAGGAAGAATATAAGTGAGGTTAATAGGAGGGCTCATTTATGACCGGCTTTATTCAGGGGGCTTATTAGTTGTTTTGTGATAAGGTGAGTTAATCAAAGTTGGAGGGTGGATAGACGGTTGCTAATTCATCGGCGTCCGGGTGATGGTAGTAGGAGGGCAGGGAAGAGCAGGGATAGGGGGATTAGGGGGATGCCCATGAGGTATGGGCTTGAGAATTGGTCGAAGAAGCTTAAGTTCATGGTCAGGTTCAAGGGGTGGGTTTTGTTGGTAAGGTTTTATTTGAGGGGGGGTTTGTAGGGGTGAAGGATAAAAGTTTGGGTTGAATTAGTAGGGAGAAGGCGAATCAGGTTAAGAGTATAATGGTAAATCATGGGTTTGGGTTTAGTTGGGGCATATCATTAAGGAGGAGCTTTCCTCTTTCTCTAGCTTAAAAGGCTAGTGCTGGGTGCATAGCTTCTTAATGGTTAGGATGATAGAAGTGAGGATCAGATTTCGAAGTGCTTAAGGGGGGTGGATTCTACTACGATGGGTATGAAGCTATGGTTGGCTCCGCAGATTTCTGAACATTGGCCGTAGAACACTCCGGGCCGGGCAGTGATGAAGGAGGTTTGGTTAAGTCGTCCGGGGATGGCGTCTGTTTTAACCCCTAGGGTTGGGATGGCTCAGGAGTGGAGGACATCATCAGCGGTGATGATGATTCGGATGGGGGATTCTATGGGGATTACGACGCGATGGTCAACTTCTAGGAGGCGGAAGTAGCCCTGGGGGAGGTCTGTTGTTGGGATTATGTAGGAGTCGAATGAGAGATCTTTAAAGTCAGTATATTCATAGGTTCAATATCATTGGTGACCAATGGCTTTTAGTGTAAGGTCGGGTTCGTCAATCTCGTCCATCATATAGAGGATTTGCAGGGAGGGGAGGGCGAGTAAGACGAGGACAACGGCAGGGAGGATGGTTCAGATTAGTTCGACTTCTTGGGCGTCGACGGTATTAGAGGATAATTTTTCTAAGAGCATGAGCGTTAAGAGGTACAATACTAGGCTGCAGATTGCTAGGGCCACTATTAGGGCGTGGTCGTGGAATTCAACGAGTTCTTCTATGATGGGGGATGAGGCGTCTTGGAATCCTAGTTGAGAGTGGTTTGCCATAAGAGATGTATAGGGTTTTCACCTATAATTTAGTCCTGACAAGGCTATGTAATTGGTTTACTAACGTCTCATAAGAAAGAAGCACTAATTGGTTTGATGCGGTTGGCTTGAAACCAGCATGTGAGGGTTCGATTCCTTCCTTTCTTGCACTTGGACAAAGGTTGGTTCCTCGAAGGTGTGGTAGGGGGGAGGGCAGCCGTGGATCCATTCGATATTGGTGGCAATTAGTTCTGGCTGTAGTACTTTTCGTTTAGCTGAGAAGGCTTCTCAAACGATAAATATAAGCATGATTACGGCTGTTATTGAAATTAAGGAGCCGATTGAGGATAGAGTATTTCATAGGGCATATGCGTCTGGGTAGTCTGAGTAGCGTCGGGGCATGCCGGCTAGTCCTAGGAAGTGTTGTGGGAAGAAGGTTAGGTTGACCCCTACAAATATTACCCCAAAGTGTGCTTTGGTTCATGTGGGGTGCAGGGTGAATCCTGTGAGGAGGGGGAATCAGTGGGTGAATCCTGCTAGGATGGCGAAGACTGCTCCTATTGAGAGGACATAGTGGAAGTGGGCAACTACGTAGTAAGTGTCGTGAAGAGCGATGTCTAGGGAAGAGTTGGCAAGGACAATGCCTGTTAGCCCGCCAATAGTGAAGAGGAAAATAAACCCCAGGGCCCATAGCATAGGGGGGTCCCATTTGATTGTTCCTCCGTGCAGGGTGGCAAGTCAGCTGAAGACTTTAATGCCGGTTGGGATGGCGATGATTATGGTAGCTGATGTGAAGTAGGCTCGAGTATCGACGTCCATTCCAACAGTGAACATGTGGTGGGCCCATACAATGAAGCCTAGGAATCCGATTGAAAGTATCGCCCATACCATCCCTATGTACCCGAAAGGTTCTTTTTTACCCGCGTAGAAGGCAACTACGTGTGAAATAATTCCAAACCCTGGGAGAATGAGGATGTAGACTTCAGGATGGCCGAAGAATCAGAATAGATGTTGGTACAGGATTGGGTCCCCTCCGCCTGCTGGGTCAAAGAAGGTGGTGTTTAGGTTTCGATCAGTTAGTAACATGGTGATGCCAGCAGCGAGAACTGGTAGGGAGAGTAGCAGGAGAATAGCGGTGATAAGAACGGATCAAACGAATAAGGGTGTTTGGTATTGTGATAGGGCTGGTGGTTTTATGTTAATGATGGTAGTAATAAAGTTAATGGCACCTAAAATTGATGATACGCCGGCTAGGTGAAGGGAGAAGATGGCTAGGTCTACGGATGCTCCGGCGTGGGCGAGGTTGCTGGCCAGAGGGGGGTAGACGGTTCATCCTGTACCAGCCCCGGCTTCTACTGTAGAGGAGGCAAGGAGGAGCAAGAAGGATGGGGGGAGGAGTCAGAAACTTATGTTATTCATGCGAGGGAAGGCCATATCTGGTGCGCCGATTATGAGTGGCACTAGTCAGTTCCCAAAGCCCCCGATCATAATAGGTATGACTATAAAGAAGATTATGACGAAGGCATGGGCTGTAACGATTACATTGTAGATTTGATCGTCTCCAAGGAGGGTGCCTGGTTGACCCAGCTCAGCACGAATTAGAAGGCTGAGTGCTGTGCCGACTATGCCCGCCCATGTGCCAAAGATCAAGTAGAGAGTGCCAATGTCTTTATGGTTGGTTGAAAATAATCATCGGTTGATGAAGGTCACAGGTAAGATGGCTGAGTGTTAAAGCGTTAGGCTGTAGTCCTTTTTACAGAGGTTTAATTCCTCTTCTTATCGACTCCGTAGTGAAATTCACGGTGAGTTGCAAACTCATTGATGCACATTAAAGGTGTGCCGGGGTCTGTGTAGGCAGAGGCCGAAGGGTAAGGCACCTAGCTGTTAACTAGGGCTTAATGGGATCGAGACCCATCTGCCTAGGCACAAGGCCTTAGTTTAATTAAAGCGTCTGATTTGCATTCAGGAGATACAGGTTAATGTCCTGTTGGTCTTAGTAGGGGCAGAAACTAAGAGAGTTTAACTCTTATTTAAGGCTTTGAAGGCCTTTGGTTTGGGCGGCAGGTTAATCCTAAGTTTCTATGTTATGGTGATGATTAGGGGGGATAGGGGCAGTAAGAGGGCTGATAGAGAAGCTAGAATAGCGGTGAGGGGGCTTGGTGTTTTATGTGCGTATCACAGTTTTATGTGGTTGGAGGAGTTGGGGGGGAGTGTGATTGTTGAGTGGTATGCAAGGCGTAGGTAGAAAAATAATCCCAGGAGGGAGAGCAGGGCGATGATTGTAGCTGTGGGGGTTATTTCTTGTTTGGTGAGTTCTTGAATGATAAGTCATTTTGGCAGGAAGCCGGTAAGGGGTGGGAGGCCAGCTAGTGATAGGAGTGTGAGTATCAGGGTAGCGTTTATTATGGGGGCTTTTGTTCATGAGATGAGTATGGTTGATATTTTGAGGATTTTGGATTGATCCAGGGCTAAGAATACAGCTGATGTGAGTACTGTGTAGGTGATGAAAGAAAGTAAGGCGAGTTTAGGATTGTAAATGATGATCATTGTTATTCAGCCCAAGTGGGAGATGGATGAGAAGGCCATGATCTTTCGTGTTTGTGTCTGGTTTAAACCCATTCAGCCCCCTAATATTGTCGAGGTGATTGCTAGGAGGGCAAGGAGGGAGGGGCTGAGGGATTGTGATGTGAGCAATAATAGAGCTGTTGGGGGTAGTTTTAGGAGGGTTGAGAGTAGGAGGGCAGTGGTGAGGGAGGATCCTTGGAGTACTTCTGGGAATCAAAAGTGGAATGGGGCCAATCCGAGTTTGATTGAGATGGCCATTGTTAACATGAGGCAAGATACTGGGTCATTAAGCTGCGTGATGTCTCATTGGCCGGTGGACCAGGCGTTGATTATGCTTGAGAATAGGATTAGGGCGGATGCAGTTGATTGGGTGAGGAAGTATTTGATTGAGGCTTCAATTGCTCGTGGGTGGTGAGATTTTGAGATGAGGGGGATAATGGCCAGGGTGTTAATTTCCAGGCCTGTTCAGGCCATGATTCAGTGGTTGCTGGAGATTGTAATAGTGGTTCCTGCAATTAGGCTAAGGGTGATAATTAGCTTTGCATGGGGGTTCATTAGTAGGGGAGGGGATTGAACCATCATTTTCGGGGTATGGGCCCGATAGCTTGATTAGCTGACTCTACTAGAAAATAATATAGGGGAAGTATGAAGAGTTTTGATCTCTTCTGCGTAGGTTCGACTCCTACTTTTCTATAGGCGGAGGAAATGAGAGGGCTGTTATACCTCTATGTTCACTTTATCACAGTGATCCTTTGAGTTCAGGCACATTTCCTTAGATGGGGGGTAGGCCGGCATAGCTAATTGGTATGCTGGTGTGTCAGAGGCATAGGGCTAGTGTCAGGGGTAAGAAGTTTTTTCATAGGAGGTGTATTAGTTGGTCATAGCGGAATCGTGGGTAGGAGGCTCGGACTCACAGGAAAATGGATGAGAGGAGGAGGGTTTTTGTGGCCAATGCAATGGGGAATAGGTTGTGGGGGAGGTTTAGTGTGCTTGGGTTGAGGAATAGAATGGTGGTTAGGGTGTTTATGAGTATAATGTTGGCGTATTCGGCCAGGAAGAAGAGGGCGAATGGCCCTGCGGCGTATTCGACGTTGAATCCTGATACTAGTTCGGATTCACCTTCTGTGAGGTCGAATGGGGCTCGGTTGGTTTCGGCAAGGGTGGAGATGAATCATATTATTGCGAGGGGTCATGAGGAGAAAACAAGGTAGATTGGTTCTTGGGTGGTGGCCAGGGTGGACAGGGTATAGCCGCCACATAGGATCACTGTTGATAGAAGGATGATGGCTAAGGTGACCTCATAAGAGATTGTTTGGGCAACTGCCCGGAGGGCGCCAATTAGGGCATATTTTGAGTTAGATGCTCATCCTGATCATAGAAGGGAGTAGACGGTGAGGCTAGACATTGCTAGGAGGAATAGTAGTCCTAGGTTTATGTCGGCTATGGGGAATGGTAGGGGGAGGGGGATTCAAATGGTGAGGGCCAAGAGTAGGGCTAGGATGGGGGTAGAGATGAAGAGGAAGGGAGAGGAGGTGGATGGGCGAATGGGCTCTTTGATGAAGAGTTTCACCCCGTCTGCGATGGGTTGAAGTAGACCAAAAGGGCCCACGATGTTTGGGCCCTTTCGAGTTTGTATGTAGCTTAGGATTTTTCGTTCTACTAGTGTTAAGAAGGCTACAGCGACTAGGATGGGGAGTACGTAAGATAGGGATATGATTAATAGGCTTATCAGGGTTGGAGAGGCCATGGTAATAGCTAGGGAGAGGATTTGAACCTCTGGATAAAGGGCTTAAGCCTTTTGCATTTGCCAAGCTCTGCCACGCTAGCTGTGCCCTTTTCTAGGGGTTGGGGGGGGGGGGTGTTGGGGCCTCTTGGCAGTTGAGTTGGGTTCATTGCTTAGAGGGGGGGGGGTGTGCTTTTGGTATTGACCCCACTTCTCCGGTCCTTTCGTACTAGGAGGAGTGTGCTCATAGATAGAAACCGACCTGGATTACTCCGGTCTGAACTCAGATCACGTAGGACTATTAATCGTTGAACAAACGAACCCTTAATAGCGGCTGCACCATTAGGTTGTCCTGATCCAACATCGAGGTCGTAAACCTCCTTGTCGATATGGGCTCTTGGAGGAGATTGCGCTGTTATCCCTGGGGTAGCTTGGTCCATTGATCAATTATATTGGGTCTAAGTTACTATTAGTACTTTGATGGGTAGGTCTAGGTGAAGAGTGGTGGTCTGGAAGGTTTGGAGGGTTTGTTTTTCTCCAAGGTCGCCCCAACCGAAAAATGCCGACCAAGTGTTTTGTGGTGGTGGGCCTGTGTAGGTTGATGTTGGTGTTAGGGTGGTCGGTGATTTTAAAGTTCCACAGGGTCTTCTCGTCTTATGTTCTCATTCTCGTTTTTGCACGGGAATACCAATTTCACTGATTGCTTACAGGAGACAGTTAAGACCTCGTTTAGCCATTCATACAAGTCCCGATTTATGGGACAATTGATTGCGCTACCTTTGCACGGTTAGGATACCGCGGCCGTTGAACGTCGTGGTCACTGGGCAGAGCGTCACCTTTAATACTTGTTGGTTGCTAAAGGCTATGTTTTTGGGAAACAGTCGGGTCTTTAGGTTTGCCGAGTTCCTTCTGTAAGTTTTAATCGTCTAATGTAGGCGCCCCTGAGTTGGTCTAACAGGTTAAGGTAATATGTGGTCTTGTTGTGGTTGGTGATATAAGGTTGGGTCTGTTAATAATTTGTAAATGTAAGTTTGCGCTGTAGAGGAGGGTTCCAAGTTACTTATTTTAGCATTAATTCTTCTATAGTCATAGATTAACCTGCTTGGGGTAAGGGAGTCGAGTGGGTTTTAGGATTTTTAATTGTACGAGCTTTGACGCACTCTTTCGTTGATGGCTGCTTTAAGGCCCACAGTGTGGTGAGGGTAAGGTGCTAATCCGCTAGGAGAGGTTGTTTTCTTTTTCGAAGGAGCTGTACCTCCTTCGAATTGCTCTTAACCCCATCTTAAATTGGGTTAAAGGTTAGGGTTTCCTTGAAGGAGGGTTAAGGGGGAACTAAGATTCGTTTAGCAGGTAACCAGCTATCACCCAGCTCGATTGGCTTTTCACCTCTACTAATAAGTCTTCCCACTCTTTTGCGACAGAGACGGGTTTGCTCAGATTTTAGCTGCTTAAAAGTAGCTCGCTTGGGTTTCGGGGGGTCAAACTTTAGTTCGCTTTGCCTGATTGTTCTTGCTAAATCATGATGCAAGAGGTACAAGGGTTGGTCTTTGCTTTTTTTTGCTTTAAAGGTTTCATTATTATTTCATCTTTCCCTTGCGGTACGGTCTCTATTGCGCCTGAGTTTCCCTTTCTATCGCCTATACTAGGGCAAAGTTAGAATGTTTTGGTTTAGTTGGAAGCGAGGTTTGTTATTGCTTTTGAGGTGGGATTGGTTGGGCTAGAGTGGGCAATCAAGGCGATCTCGTCTGGAGATATCTTTCAGGTGTAAGCTGAATGCTTTGGGTTTATAGCTACGCCTTGGATAATCTAAGTGCACCTTCCGGTACACTTACCTTGTTACGACTTACCTCGTCTGTTAGCTTGTGCGGGGGGCTTATTATTTATGGGTGGGGAGAGGCTTGTGAAGAGGGTGACGGGCGGTATGTACGTACCCCAGAGCCGGCTTAAAGTGGGCTTTAGTGGGGAAGATGGTCTCACTTTACTGCTAAATCCTCCTTCCAAGGACGGTTTTCATGTCCTTTTTCGTTGGTGCTCTATAGTAGAGAATGTAGCCCATTTCTTCCACCTCATGGGCTATACCTTGACCTGTCTTATTAGCGGGGGCTATTGAGCGCACTGTTGTTCTTTCATTGGAGGTGGGCTGGCGACGGCGGTATGTAGGCTGTGTTGGCAAGAGGTGGTCGGGTGGATCGTGGATTATCGGTTACAGAACAGGCTCCTCTAGGTGGGTTTGGGGCACCGCCAAGTCCTTAGAGTTTTAAGCGTTTGTGCTCGTAATTCTCGGGCGGATACGTTGGTGGGGAAAAGGTATCTAGATTTAGGGCTAGGCATAGTGGGGTATCTAATCCCAGTTTGTGTCCTAGCTTTCGTGGGTTTAAGTTAGTCGTTAGGTTTAAGATGTTGTGTTGGGTTTTGGTGGATCTTGGGCTTATGACAGCTTAGTTGCATTTTAATCTTAATTGGTGGGGATAACGTATGGCCACTCTTTACGCCGGTGACTATTGATTCGGGCTTCTTGTATGACCGCGGTGGCTGGCACAAGATTTACCAGCCCTGTGGGCTGCTATGGCTAAGTCAAGTTTACACTTATTGCTTAATGTTAATTACTGCTGAGTACCCGTGGGGGTGTGGCAGGGCAAGGTGTTTTGGGCTACATACTTGGGTGTGCCTGATACCTACTCCTCTTGCTTGTGGGTGAAAGGTTTGAGGGTATTTTCACTGGGGCGCAGATACTTGCATGTATATGTCTAGCAGAAACCAATAGTAAGGTTAGGACTAAGTCTTTTGCTCTCGGGTATTGGGTACCGTCTTGGCATCTTCAGTACCATGCTTTGATGGATTAAGCTACGAGGGCGAATCTAGGGCAATTGGAGTGAGCATGGTTTGACAATATAAATAAAGTCTGATTTCAATGGTTTTGTGCGGAAATGATTTTTGTTTCGTGGTGTGTTTGGTACTGGAGTTTTATTAATAAAAAAGAATGTTTTATAGGATGGTGTATGCGTACTCTGTCAAAGACGGATTGAAAAAAAGGGTTTGTGGTGTTTAAAGAGAATTGTTTAAACGTAAATTAATTTTAAAAAACGTTTTAAAAACGTTTTAAAAATTAAATAAAAAATGAAGATAAAAATGTGGGAAATCTTCTAGTTTTGTTGAGAAAATAGAGGAGTTGAAAATTCGTAAAAATATGTCCGGCAAGCATTCACTAAATAGCACCATGTTGTCGGGGGGGGAGGAACCATAACCAAATGCGATCCAAAGTGCATCAGTGTCAAGGTGATACCAAATACACGCAAACCGTATCATTGAGGGACACGAGAGGTCTAGAACAGGACGGAAGGCAGGTGTAGTCCAGGCTTCACTTGAGTAGGACTCTGGCGACGGCACTGTGAAGGGCAACCTGTGAAGAAGCCCCGAAAAAAGAGGAACCAACAGCAAAAGATGAGATAAGATGCCGCGATCACGGACTAAAGAGGGGAAAACCATCCACAGATGACTTCGTGAAAAGTGAGGAAATCAGGAGTAAAGCGGGTGATGGCCCTGACCGAGGAACCAGAGGCGCAAAAGAGCAAGAGGGGCGAGGGGTGTAGGGGGAAAGAATGGGCCTGAAGCTAGTCATGATAAACATTACGAGCAGGGGTTGCTGATCTCTCGTGAGGGGTACGATCAATAAATCCATCTGGTACGTCTAGCATAACCAGATGTGGAGGCTACATGAATATGCAAGATTATGTCCGGTAAGCATTCATAGTTAGTGTCTCTTGGGGGGGGAGGGACAAAGGACATGGTGGTTAGCTAGATGGGTCCTAGAACATGCACTAGATTGTACATTGGGATAAATGGGGATTAAAGGTGGATGTCCGTCTACATATAATGGGCTTAGAACGTATATAGATTGTATTACTGTGACCATAATGTATGGGGCATATAAAAATATGCACGACGTACATAGAAAATACCCCCCTGGGGGGGAAGGGGGGGGTACATTCAATAGGGGAGTTGTATTAAAAATGGGTTGTTCCTGTAGTTGAGAACAACAATGGCTTTTCAAGCCGTAGTCCTTGGGGTGAAACCAAGCGGGAATATATGACCTATTTTGTGATTTTTCTTGGGGTGAGTTTTGTGTTGGGGGCTTTGGCTGTGGCGTCTAACCCTTCTCCCTATTATGGGGTGGTGGGGTTGGTGTTGGGGTCTGTGGTAGGGTGTGGGTGATTGATGAGTTTGGGTGTTTCTTTTGTTTCTTTGGCGTTGTTTATGATTTATTTGGGGGGTATGTTAGTAGTTTTTGTTTATTCAGTGTCTTTGGCAGCTGACCCCTATCCAGAGGCATGGGGGGATTGGGGGGTAGTGGGGTATGGGTTGGGGTTGGTTTTGGTAGTTGTTTTGGGGGTGGTGTTGGGCGGTGGTGTTGAGTTTTGCAAGGAAGGGGTGGTGACTGTTGATGGTGGTGGGGTGTCCTTGGTACGGTTAGATTTTAGTGGGGTTGCGATGTTTTACTCATATGGGGTTGGGTTGTTTTTGATTGCTGGGTGAGGTTTGTTGTTAGTTTTGTTCGTTGTGTTGGAGCTTGTTCGAGGGTTGTCTCGGGGGGCTATTCGGGCTGTCTAGGGGAGTCAGAAAGTAGTTTATTTGAAAACACCAGCTTTGGGAGCTGGAGAGAGAGGTTTAAGTCCTTTTTTTCTGAGTTCACTCTAAGAAGGGGAAGGTCTTCAGTCTTTGGTTTACAAGACCAATGTTTTTTATAAACTATTAGAGTATTAGAGTTTAAGTATTTTGTTTTCTAAAGTTCCGACAATGGGGAAGAGGATTAGGAGGGTGGTAAAGTAAGAGAGGGATGCTAGTTGGCCAATGATGATGAAGGGGTGTTCTACTGGCTGGCTGCCAATTCAGGTGAGAATGAAGAGGTTGGCTGCTAGAAGTCAGAATAGTAATTGGGATAAGGGACGGAATGTTATGGTTCGTTGTTTGGATTTATGGAGGAGTGGAATTAGAAAGAGGATAAACACGGAAGCTGCTAGTGCGAGAACACCTCCGAGTTTGTTCGGGATGGAGCGTAGGATAGCATAGGCAAATAGGAAATATCATTCTGGCTTGATGTGCGGGGGTGTTGTTAGGGGGTTGGCTGGAGTAAAGTTTTCTGGGTCGCCCAAAAGGTTGGGGGAGAATAGGGCTAGTGTGAGTAGGGGGGTGATTATGAGTGCTAGTCCCAGGATGTCCTTGAGGGAGTAGTACGGGTGGAAGGGGATCTTGTCAGAGTTTGAGGAGATCCCAAGGGGGTTATTTGAGCCTGATTCGTGTAAGAAGGCGAGGTGAATGATGGTAATTCCTGCGATGATGAAGGGCAGGAGGAAGTGGAGGGCGAAAAATCGGGTGAGGGTTGGGTTGTCCACTGAAAATCCCCCTCAGGCCCACTCCACTAAGGTCTGTCCGATGTACGGGACGGCTGAGAATAGGTTGGTGATGACAGTAGCCCCTCAGAAGGATATTTGCCCCCATGGGAGGACGTAGCCTACGAAGGCGGTGGCTATGAGTGTTAGGAGGAGGATGACCCCTGTGTTTCAAGTCTCTTTGTAGAGATAGGAGCCGTAGTAGATGCCCCGTCCGATGTGTAAGTAGATACAGATGAAGAAGAATGAGGCGCCGTTTGCGTGTAGGTTGCGAATTAGTCACCCATACTGTACGTTTCGACATGTATGTGCGACTGAGGAGAAAGCTAGGGTGGTGTCTGCGGTGTAGTGCGCAGCCAGGAGGAGTCCTGTAATGATTTGGGTAGCCAGGCAGACTGCTAGTAGGGAGCCGAAGTTTCATCAGGCGGAAATGTTGGATGGGGTTGGGAGGTCAATTAGGGAGTTGTTAATGATTTTTATAAGTGGGTGGGATTTTCGAATGTTGGGGGCCATTAGTTGTTTGGGAGAATTAGGATAATTGTTATGATTGTGAGGGCGAATGATCCTAGGTATGTTTTGATTATGCCCGTGTGGAGAGAGGTGGAGAGTTTGGCCATTGTTAGGTGTAGGTTTGCAAGGCCCTCAGGGCCCATTTTTTTATATCATGCCATATCAATCAGGTGGGAGGCGATTTTTTGGCCTGCGTGGAGGGGAATGAGGGGGTTAAGTCGATGTGTGAGGTGATTGAAGTAGCCCAGTGAGAGGGAGAAGTTCGTAAGGGGGTTTTGTTTGGGGAGGGGAGGAGTGTTGGATAGCTCAAGGGCTAGGGTGAGTCCTAGGACGGTGACAATAATGGCGGCAGTTTTTGTGATGGTTGGCATGGTTATTGGGGGTGTTTTCGTTGGTAGCATGATGGAGGAAATTAGGAGGCCCGCTATAATGCTGCCTAGGGCTAGTCGGATGATTGGGAAAATGGCTGATGGGGTGGTTTCGTTGATCGGTGTAATTGGCGGGGTGCGATTAAATCCTGTTTGGACTAGGATTGTTATGCGTAGGCTGTAGGTTGCGGTGAAGGATGTGGCGAGTAGTGTGAGTGTTAGGGCTCAGGTGTTAGTGTATGAGGTGTTTAGGCTTTCGATAATGAGGTCTTTAGAGTAGAAGCCAGCTAGGAAGGGAGTTCCGATTAGAGCGAGGTTGCCGATGGTGAGGCATGAAGTAGTTATAGGGAGGGTTTTTTGTAGGTGGCCTATTTTGCGGATGTCTTGTTCTCCGTTTAGGCTGTGGATGATTAGGCCCGAGCAGAGGAATAGTATGGCCTTGAAGAAGGCATGGGTGGAGATGTGGAGGAAGGCTAGTTGGGGAAGGTCAAGTCCGATTGTGACTATTATGAGGCCTAGTTGGCTTGAGGTGGAGAAGGCAATAATTTTTTTGATATCATTTTGGGTGAGGGCGCATGTGGCGGCAAAGAGTGTGGATAGGGCACCGAGACAAAGGCATGTGGTTAGGGCTGCTTTATTAGAGGCCAAGAGTGGGTGCATGCGGATGAGGAGGAAGATTCCTGCTACTACTATTGTACTGGAGTGGAGTAGTGCGGAGACTGGTGTTGGGCCCTCTATCGCTGCTGGGAGTCAGGGGTGTAGGCCGAATTGGGCTGATTTGCCCGTGGCGGCGAGGATGAGGCCTAGGAGGGGGAGGAGAGGTGTTTGGTGTGGGTTGATGGCCTGTTGAAGTTCTCATGAGTTTAGTGAGGAGGCCAGTCATGCTATGCTAAGGATGAGGCCAATGTCTCCGATTCGATTGTAGATTATGGCTTGAAGGGCGGCTGTATTTGCCTCAGCTCGTCCTTGTCATCAGCCGATGAGGAGGAATGATATGACTCCTACTCCCTCTCATCCAACAAACAGGAGGAATATGTTGTTTGCGATGGTCAGTGTTAATATGGCAATGAGGAATGCTAATAGGTAGGTGGAGAATTTTGTGATAAGGGGTTCTGAGGCTATGTACCACGTTGCGAATTCTAGGATGGATCAGGACACAAATAGTGCAATGGGGAAGAATATTATGGAATATGAATCTATTTTAAGGGTTAATGGGATTTTGAAGTTGGGGGTGAGTTGTCATTCTCAGTAGGTTGTGAGGGCTTCTATTCCTGAGTGGGTGAAGGCGGCTGTTGGGATGAGGCTAATTAGGAAGGCGGCTTTGATGGTTTTGGAGATGGTTAGGGGGGTGGTTTTGAGCTTAAGTAGAGGGGAGAGAGTGATCGGGGTGAGGAGAATTATGAGTGTTAGGGGTGTTAGGGAGTTTAGGAGTAGGGCTGTTTCCATTACTTTTACTTGGAGTTGCACCAAGATGAGTGGCTCCTAAGACCAGTGGATTACTTTTATCCTTTAAAAGTTAAGGGGGCCGAGGTTTGAAGCTCGGATGCAGGAGTTAGCAGTTCTTGCTGATTTGGTTTTCCCCCCTCGGCCAATAAGGAGGTTTGAACTCCTATTTTTAGAATCACAATCTAATGTTTGGGTTAAACTATGTTAGCATAAGGGGGCTCCGGAGATTAGTTCTGGTTTAAGGATGAGGGCTAGTAGGGGGGCAATGTGGAGGGTCATGAGGAGGTGTTCTCGTGTGTTTGAGTTTTGGATAGATGTGATGTGGGTTGGGAGGATCCCTCGTTGGGTGGACAGGAGTATGTAGAGGGTGTAGGATACTGTTAGTAGTGTTGCAGTTCCAGTTAGGATGATGGTAGGGGAGGACCAGTTAAAGAGGGATGTTATGATTATTAGTTCGGCTATTAGGTTAGTGGTTGGGGGGAGTGCCATATTGGTTAGGTTTGCTAGTAATCATCATGTGGATATGAGTGGGAGGAGAGGTTGCAGGCCTCGTGTGAGTATGAGGATGCGGCTGTGTGTGCGTTCGTAGTTTGTGTTAGCCAGGCAGAATAGTAGGGAGGATGTAAGTCCGTGTGAGATTATAAGAATTATTGCTCCATGGAATGATCAGTGAGTTTGGATTATGCTTGCGGCGATTACTAGGCCCATGTGGCTTACGGATGAGTAGGCGATTAGGGATTTTAGGTCTGTTTGGCGTAGGCAAATGGAGCTGGTTATTAGGGCCCCCCATAGGGCTAAAGTGAGAAATGGATAGCAGAGGTGTGAGGGTGGTGGTCCCATGAGGAGTGTCATTCGTATAATTCCGTATCCACCCAGCTTAAGTAAGAGGGCTGCAAGGAGTATGGACCCAGCAATGGGTGCCTCTACGTGGGCTTTGGGGAGTCATAGGTGGAGACCATATAGTGGGGCTTTAACTATGAACGCTACTAGGAGGGCCAGGTTAAATGCCAGGCCTGATCATTGGGTTAGGGGGTCTGGTGGGGTTAGTTTGAGGACTGGCAGGTGCAGGGTCCCAATTTTTGAGTGGAGGTATAGGATGGCGATTAATAGAGGTAGCGAGCTGATTAGGGTGTAGAATAGCAGGTAGATGCCAGCGCTAAGTCGTTCTGGTTGGTTTCCCCATCGTGTGATGAGGATTAGGGTTGGGATTAGGGTAGCTTCAAATGCGATATAGAATAGAACAAGCTCTGTGGCTGAGAATGCTAGGATGATGAAAGGTTGAATGATAATTAAGGCTGAAATAAATATTCGCTTTCGTGCATTGGGTTCGTGTTGTAAGTGCCCTTGGCTTGCTAGGATTATGAGGGGGAGAAATCAGCAGGAGAGGGCCAACAGCGGGGTTGAGATTTGGTCGATGTTTGTTCAAGGTGTTAGGCTTTTTGCAGGGTAGTAAGATGGGGTGAGTCATTGAAGGCTGATGGTGGCGATCAAGAGACTGTATGTTGTGGTGTTAGTTCATAGGGTCTTGGGTGGGGATAAAAGGGCTGTGGGGAGGAGTATGGCTGTTGGGAGGATGATTTTTAACATTGTAGGAGGTTTAGGGTGTGCAGGTGGTCGGAGCCGTGTGTTCGTGTGGATGCAACTAGTATGGCTAGTCCAGTTCCAGCTTCGCAGGCCGAGAAGGCTAGTATGAGGATGGGGGTTAAGGTGAAGGATGGGGTTGAGTTCTCGACTGATCATAGAGAGAGGGGGATGAATATGGATAGTATCATGCTTTCTAGGCAGAGGAGGGCGGAGATGAGGTGGGTTCGGTGGAATGCTAGTCCGAGGCTGCTAAGGGCGAATGCGGCGTAGAAGCTAAAGTGTAGGGGTGACATGAGGAAGTTATAGGTGGGGCTATAATTTGCTGGGTCGAAACCAGCTGTCTTGATTAGACTAACTTCCTGTTACTCTGCTCATTCTAGGCCGCCCTGTATTCATTCATAGATTAGGCCTAGTGTAAGGAGTGTGATGATGGTAGTGGTTCAAGTGAGGGTTGTGGTGGGGGACTGGAGTTGGGTGGCTCATGGGAGGGGTAGGAGTAGGGCGATTTCTAGGTCGAACAGCAGGAACAGGATGGCTACTGAGGAAGAATCGAACTGAGAAGGGGAGTCGAGCTGATCCCAGGGGGTCGAATCCGCACTCGTACGGTGATAATTTTTCTGAGTCTGGGTTTATTTGGGCTAATCAGAAGTTTAGGAGGGTTAATGCAGTGCTAAGGGTGAGGGTGAGGGACAATGTGAATGTGAGGGTATTCATTGCTCTTCTCCGGATCGTGGGCCGGACTTTAGAGATTGGAAGTCAATTGTAATGGTTATACTAGAAGAGCAGGATCCTCATCAGTAAATAGTTATGTAGAGGAATAGTCAAATGATGTCTACGAAGTGTCAATATCAAGCTGCTGCTTCGAATCCGAAGTGGTGGCTAGATGTGAAGTGGAATTTAGCTAGTCGGAGGAGGCAGGTTGATAAGAATAATGAGCCGATGATTACGTGTAGGCCGTGGAATCCTGTGGCAACGAAGAAGGTGGAGCCGTATACGCTATCTGCGATTGAGAAGGATGTTTCGTAGTATTCTATTGCTTGAAGGGCGGTGAAGTAAAATCCTAGGAGGATGGTCAAGGTGAGTGCGTGGATGGCTTGTTTACGGTTGCGCTCTGTGATGCTGTGGTGGGCTCATGTTACGGTGACGCCAGAGGCTAGTAAGATTGCTGTGTTTAGGAGTGGTACTTCCAGGGGGTTCAGGGGCTTGATTCCTGTGGGGGGTCATTGTCCTCCAAGTTCTGGTGTTGGGGCTAAGCTAGAGTGGAAGAAGGCTCAAAAGAATCCTAAGAAGAAGAAGGCTTCTGATGTAATAAAGAGGATTATCCCGTATCGAAGGCCTTTTTGTACGGTGGGGGTGTGGTGGCCCTGGAAGGTGCTCTCTCGAACAATGTCTCGTCATCATTGGAATATGATTAGGAGTATTGAGAGGAGGCCTATTGCCAGTAGAGTGGAGGAGTTGTAGTGGAATCATATGATTAAGCCTGAGGTGGTTAGGAGTGCTGCGGCTGCGCCGAAGATGGGCCATGGGCTTGGGTCGACTATGTGATAAGAGTGTGCTTGGTGTGCCATTAGATATTTTCTTGTAAGTAGAGGGTCAGGAGGAGTACGAATACGTAAGCTTGGATTATGGCGACTGCCACTTCTAAGATAGTTAGTAGAAATAGGATAAGTGCTGTTAAGATTGAGATGGGTGGTATTATTGGGAGGAGGGTGATTGTAGCTGTAGAGATGAGTTGGATAAGTAGGTGGCCGGCTGTGAGGTTGGCGGTTAGACGCACTCCTAGGGCTAGGGGTCGGATGAGTAGGCTGGTTGTTTCGATAAGGATAAGTGCTGGGATTAGGGGGGTTGGGGTCCCTTCAGGGAGTAGGTGGCCTAGAGAGGTGGAGGGCTGGTTTCGTAGGCCTACGAGGAGTGTAGCCAGTCAAAGTGGGAAAGCTAAGGCTATGTTTATGGATAGTTGGGTAGTTGGGGTGAAGGTATAGGGGAGGAGGCCTAAGAGGTTGATTGATAAGAGGAAGAATATAAGTGAGGTTAATAGGAGGGCTCATTTATGACCGGCTTTATTCAGGGGGCTTATTAGTTGTTTTGTGATAAGGTGAGTTAATCAAAGTTGGAGGGTGGATAGACGGTTGCTAATTCATCGGCGTCCGGGTGATGGTAGTAGGAGGGCAGGGAAGAGCAGGGATAGGGGGATTAGGGGGATGCCCATGAGGTATGGGCTTGAGAATTGGTCGAAGAAGCTTAAGTTCATGGTCAGGTTCAAGGGGTGGGTTTTGTTGGTAAGGTTTTATTTGAGGGGGGGTTTGTAGGGGTGAAGGATAAAAGTTTGGGTTGAATTAGTAGGGAGAAGGCGAATCAGGTTAAGAGTATAATGGTAAATCATGGGTTTGGGTTTAGTTGGGGCATATCATTAAGGAGGAGCTTTCCTCTTTCTCTAGCTTAAAAGGCTAGTGCTGGGTGCATAGCTTCTTAATGGTTAGGATGATAGAAGTGAGGATCAGATTTCGAAGTGCTTAAGGGGGGTGGATTCTACTACGATGGGTATGAAGCTATGGTTGGCTCCGCAGATTTCTGAACATTGGCCGTAGAACACTCCGGGCCGGGCAGTGATGAAGGAGGTTTGGTTAAGTCGTCCGGGGATGGCGTCTGTTTTAACCCCTAGGGTTGGGATGGCTCAGGAGTGGAGGACATCATCAGCGGTGATGATGATTCGGATGGGGGATTCTATGGGGATTACGACGCGATGGTCAACTTCTAGGAGGCGGAAGTAGCCCTGGGGGAGGTCTGTTGTTGGGATTATGTAGGAGTCGAATGAGAGATCTTTAAAGTCAGTATATTCATAGGTTCAATATCATTGGTGACCAATGGCTTTTAGTGTAAGGTCGGGTTCGTCAATCTCGTCCATCATATAGAGGATTTGCAGGGAGGGGAGGGCGAGTAAGACGAGGACAACGGCAGGGAGGATGGTTCAGATTAGTTCGACTTCTTGGGCGTCGACGGTATTAGAGGATAATTTTTCTAAGAGCATGAGCGTTAAGAGGTACAATACTAGGCTGCAGATTGCTAGGGCCACTATTAGGGCGTGGTCGTGGAATTCAACGAGTTCTTCTATGATGGGGGATGAGGCGTCTTGGAATCCTAGTTGAGAGTGGTTTGCCATAAGAGATGTATAGGGTTTTCACCTATAATTTAGTCCTGACAAGGCTATGTAATTGGTTTACTAACGTCTCATAAGAAAGAAGCACTAATTGGTTTGATGCGGTTGGCTTGAAACCAGCATGTGAGGGTTCGATTCCTTCCTTTCTTGCACTTGGACAAAGGTTGGTTCCTCGAAGGTGTGGTAGGGGGGAGGGCAGCCGTGGATCCATTCGATATTGGTGGCAATTAGTTCTGGCTGTAGTACTTTTCGTTTAGCTGAGAAGGCTTCTCAAACGATAAATATAAGCATGATTACGGCTGTTATTGAAATTAAGGAGCCGATTGAGGATAGAGTATTTCATAGGGCATATGCGTCTGGGTAGTCTGAGTAGCGTCGGGGCATGCCGGCTAGTCCTAGGAAGTGTTGTGGGAAGAAGGTTAGGTTGACCCCTACAAATATTACCCCAAAGTGTGCTTTGGTTCATGTGGGGTGCAGGGTGAATCCTGTGAGGAGGGGGAATCAGTGGGTGAATCCTGCTAGGATGGCGAAGACTGCTCCTATTGAGAGGACATAGTGGAAGTGGGCAACTACGTAGTAAGTGTCGTGAAGAGCGATGTCTAGGGAAGAGTTGGCAAGGACAATGCCTGTTAGCCCGCCAATAGTGAAGAGGAAAATAAACCCCAGGGCCCATAGCATAGGGGGGTCCCATTTGATTGTTCCTCCGTGCAGGGTGGCAAGTCAGCTGAAGACTTTAATGCCGGTTGGGATGGCGATGATTATGGTAGCTGATGTGAAGTAGGCTCGAGTATCGACGTCCATTCCAACAGTGAACATGTGGTGGGCCCATACAATGAAGCCTAGGAATCCGATTGAAAGTATCGCCCATACCATCCCTATGTACCCGAAAGGTTCTTTTTTACCCGCGTAGAAGGCAACTACGTGTGAAATAATTCCAAACCCTGGGAGAATGAGGATGTAGACTTCAGGATGGCCGAAGAATCAGAATAGATGTTGGTACAGGATTGGGTCCCCTCCGCCTGCTGGGTCAAAGAAGGTGGTGTTTAGGTTTCGATCAGTTAGTAACATGGTGATGCCAGCAGCGAGAACTGGTAGGAGAGAGTAGCAGGAGAATAGCGGTGATAAGAACGGATCAAACGAATAAGGGTGTTTGGTATTGTGATAGGGCTGGTGGTTTTATGTTAATGATGGTAGTAATAAAGTTAATGGCACCTAAAATTGATGATACGCCGGCTAGGTGAAGGGAGAAGATGGCTAGGTCTACGGATGCTCCGGCGTGGGCGAGGTTGCTGGCCAGAGGGGGGTAGACGGTTCATCCTGTACCAGCCCCGGCTTCTACTGTAGAGGAGGCAAGGAGGAGCAAGAAGGATGGGGGGAGGAGTCAGAAACTTATGTTATTCATGCGAGGGAAGGCCATATCTGGTGCGCCGATTATGAGTGGCACTAGTCAGTTCCCAAAGCCCCCGATCATAATAGGTATGACTATAAAGAAGATTATGACGAAGGCATGGGCTGTAACGATTACATTGTAGATTTGATCGTCTCCAAGGAGGGTGCCTGGTTGACCCAGCTCAGCACGAATTAGAAGGCTGAGTGCTGTGCCGACTATGCCCGCCCATGTGCCAAAGATCAAGTAGAGAGTGCCAATGTCTTTATGGTTGGTTGAAAATAATCATCGGTTGATGAAGGTCACAGGTAAGATGGCTGAGTGTTAAAGCGTTAGGCTGTAGTCCTTTTTACAGAGGTTTAATTCCTCTTCTTATCGACTCCGTAGTGAAATTCACGGTGAGTTGCAAACTCATTGATGCACATTAAAGGTGTGCCGGGGTCTGTGTAGGCAGAGGCCGAAGGGTAAGGCACCTAGCTGTTAACTAGGGCTTAATGGGATCGAGACCCATCTGCCTAGGCACAAGGCCTTAGTTTAATTAAAGCGTCTGATTTGCATTCAGGAGATACAGGTTAATGTCCTGTTGGTCTTAGTAGGGGCAGAAACTAAGAGAGTTTAACTCTTATTTAAGGCTTTGAAGGCCTTTGGTTTGGGCGGCAGGTTAATCCTAAGTTTCTATGTTATGGTGATGATTAGGGGGGATAGGGGCAGTAAGAGGGCTGATAGAGAAGCTAGAATAGCGGTGAGGGGGCTTGGTGTTTTATGTGCGTATCACAGTTTTATGTGGTTGGAGGAGTTGGGGGGGAGTGTGATTGTTGAGTGGTATGCAAGGCGTAGGTAGAAAAATAATCCCAGGAGGGAGAGCAGGGCGATGATTGTAGCTGTGGGGGTTATTTCTTGTTTGGTGAGTTCTTGAATGATAAGTCATTTTGGCAGGAAGCCGGTAAGGGGTGGGAGGCCAGCTAGTGATAGGAGTGTGAGTATCAGGGTAGCGTTTATTATGGGGGCTTTTGTTCATGAGATGAGTATGGTTGATATTTTGAGGATTTTGGATTGATCCAGGGCTAAGAATACAGCTGATGTGAGTACTGTGTAGGTGATGAAAGAAAGTAAGGCGAGTTTAGGATTGTAAATGATGATCATTGTTATTCAGCCCAAGTGGGAGATGGATGAGAAGGCCATGATCTTTCGTGTTTGTGTCTGGTTTAAACCCATTCAGCCCCCTAATATTGTCGAGGTGATTGCTAGGAGGGCAAGGAGGGAGGGGCTGAGGGATTGTGATGTGAGCAATAATAGAGCTGTTGGGGGTAGTTTTAGGAGGGTTGAGAGTAGGAGGGCAGTGGTGAGGGAGGATCCTTGGAGTACTTCTGGGAATCAAAAGTGGAATGGGGCCAATCCGAGTTTGATTGAGATGGCCATTGTTAACATGAGGCAAGATACTGGGTCATTAAGCTGCGTGATGTCTCATTGGCCGGTGGACCAGGCGTTGATTATGCTTGAGAATAGGATTAGGGCGGATGCAGTTGATTGGGTGAGGAAGTATTTGATTGAGGCTTCAATTGCTCGTGGGTGGTGAGATTTTGAGATGAGGGGGATAATGGCCAGGGTGTTAATTTCCAGGCCTGTTCAGGCCATGATTCAGTGGTTGCTGGAGATTGTAATAGTGGTTCCTGCAATTAGGCTAAGGGTGATAATTAGCTTTGCATGGGGGTTCATTAGTAGGGGAGGGGATTGAACCATCATTTTCGGGGTATGGGCCCGATAGCTTGATTAGCTGACTCTACTAGAAAATAATATAGGGGAAGTATGAAGAGTTTTGATCTCTTCTGCGTAGGTTCGACTCCTACTTTTCTATAGGCGGAGGAAATGAGAGGGCTGTTATACCTCTATGTTCACTTTATCACAGTGATCCTTTGAGTTCAGGCACATTTCCTTAGATGGGGGGTAGGCCGGCATAGCTAATTGGTATGCTGGTGTGTCAGAGGCATAGGGCTAGTGTCAGGGGTAAGAAGTTTTTTCATAGGAGGTGTATTAGTTGGTCATAGCGGAATCGTGGGTAGGAGGCTCGGACTCACAGGAAAATGGATGAGAGGAGGAGGGTTTTTGTGGCCAATGCAATGGGGAATAGGTTGTGGGGGAGGTTTAGTGTGCTTGGGTTGAGGAATAGAATGGTGGTTAGGGTGTTTATGAGTATAATGTTGGCGTATTCGGCCAGGAAGAAGAGGGCGAATGGCCCTGCGGCGTATTCGACGTTGAATCCTGATACTAGTTCGGATTCACCTTCTGTGAGGTCGAATGGGGCTCGGTTGGTTTCGGCAAGGGTGGAGATGAATCATATTATTGCGAGGGGTCATGAGGAGAAAACAAGGTAGATTGGTTCTTGGGTGGTGGCCAGGGTGGACAGGGTATAGCCGCCACATAGGATCACTGTTGATAGAAGGATGATGGCTAAGGTGACCTCATAAGAGATTGTTTGGGCAACTGCCCGGAGGGCGCCAATTAGGGCATATTTTGAGTTAGATGCTCATCCTGATCATAGAAGGGAGTAGACGGTGAGGCTAGACATTGCTAGGAGGAATAGTAGTCCTAGGTTTATGTCGGCTATGGGGAATGGTAGGGGGAGGGGGATTCAAATGGTGAGGGCCAAGAGTAGGGCTAGGATGGGGGTAGAGATGAAGAGGAAGGGAGAGGAGGTGGATGGGCGAATGGGCTCTTTGATGAAGAGTTTCACCCCGTCTGCGATGGGTTGAAGTAGACCAAAAGGGCCCACGATGTTTGGGCCCTTTCGAGTTTGTATGTAGCTTAGGATTTTTCGTTCTACTAGTGTTAAGAAGGCTACAGCGACTAGGATGGGGAGTACGTAAGATAGGGATATGATTAATAGGCTTATCAGGGTTGGAGAGGCCATGGTAATAGCTAGGGAGAGGATTTGAACCTCTGGATAAAGGGCTTAAGCCTTTTGCATTTGCCAAGCTCTGCCACGCTAGCTGTGCCCTTTTCTAGGGGTTGGGGGGGGGGGGTGTTGGGGCCTCTTGGCAGTTGAGTTGGGTTCATTGCTTAGAGGGGGGGGGGTGTGCTTTTGGTATTGACCCCACTTCTCCGGTCCTTTCGTACTAGGAGGAGTGTGCTCATAGATAGAAACCGACCTGGATTACTCCGGTCTGAACTCAGATCACGTAGGACTATTAATCGTTGAACAAACGAACCCTTAATAGCGGCTGCACCATTAGGTTGTCCTGATCCAACATCGAGGTCGTAAACCTCCTTGTCGATATGGGCTCTTGGAGGAGATTGCGCTGTTATCCCTGGGGTAGCTTGGTCCATTGATCAATTATATTGGGTCTAAGTTACTATTAGTACTTTGATGGGTAGGTCTAGGTGAAGAGTGGTGGTCTGGAAGGTTTGGAGGGTTTGTTTTTCTCCAAGGTCGCCCCAACCGAAAAATGCCGACCAAGTGTTTTGTGGTGGTGGGCCTGTGTAGGTTGATGTTGGTGTTAGGGTGGTCGGTGATTTTAAAGTTCCACAGGGTCTTCTCGTCTTATGTTCTCATTCTCGTTTTTGCACGGGAATACCAATTTCACTGATTGCTTACAGGAGACAGTTAAGACCTCGTTTAGCCATTCATACAAGTCCCGATTTATGGGACAATTGATTGCGCTACCTTTGCACGGTTAGGATACCGCGGCCGTTGAACGTCGTGGTCACTGGGCAGGCGTCACCTTTAATACTTGTTGGTTGCTAAAGGCTATGTTTTTGGGAAACAGTCGGGTCTTTAGGTTTGCCGAGTTCCTTCTGTAAGTTTTAATCGTCTAATGTAGGCGCCCCTGAGTTGGTCTAACAGGTTAAGGTAATATGTGGTCTTGTTGTGGTTGGTGATATAAGGTTGGGTCTGTTAATAATTTGTAAATGTAAGTTTGCGCTGTAGAGGAGGGTTCCAAGTTACTTATTTTAGCATTAATTCTTCTATAGTCATAGATTAACCTGCTTGGGGTAAGGGAGTCGAGTGGGTTTTAGGATTTTTAATTGTACGAGCTTTGACGCACTCTTTCGTTGATGGCTGCTTTAAGGCCCACAGTGTGGTGAGGGTAAGGTGCTAATCCGCTAGGAGAGGTTGTTTTCTTTTTCGAAGGAGCTGTACCTCCTTCGAATTGCTCTTAACCCCATCTTAAATTGGGTTAAAGGTTAGGGTTTCCTTGAAGGAGGGTTAAGGGGGAACTAAGATTCGTTTAGCAGGTAACCAGCTATCACCCAGCTCGATTGGCTTTTCACCTCTACTAATAAGTCTTCCCACTCTTTTGCGAC
The DNA here is from genome assembly GCF_038088225.1 of Cyrtonyx montezumae. Classification (NCBI taxonomy): domain Eukaryota; kingdom Metazoa; phylum Chordata; class Aves; order Galliformes; family Odontophoridae; genus Cyrtonyx; species Cyrtonyx montezumae. The sequence goes on along the minus strand of NW_027071878.1, from coordinate 5,566 downwards.
AGAGACGGGTTTGCTCAGATTTTAGCTGCTTAAAAGTAGCTCGCTTGGGTTTCGGGGGGTCAAACTTTAGTTCGCTTTGCCTGATTGTTCTTGCTAAATCATGATGCAAGAGGTACAAGGGTTGGTCTTTGCTTTTTTTTGCTTTAAAGGTTTCATTATTATTTCATCTTTCCCTTGCGGTACGGTCTCTATTGCGCCTGAGTTTCCCTTTCTATCGCCTATACTAGGGCAAAGTTAGAATGTTTTGGTTTAGTTGGAAGCGAGGTTTGTTATTGCTTTTGAGGTGGGATTGGTTGGGCTAGAGTGGGCAATCAAGGCGATCTCGTCTGGAGATATCTTTCAGGTGTAAGCTGAATGCTTTGGGTTATAGCTACGCCTTGGATAATCTAAGTGCACCTTCCGGTACACTTACCTTGTTACGACTTACCTCGTCTGTTAGCTTGTGCGGGGGGCTTATTATTTATGGGTGGGGAGAGGCTTGTGAAGAGGGTGACGGGCGGTATGTACGTACCCCAGAGCCGGCTTAAAGTGGGCTTTAGTGGGGAAGATGGTCTCACTTTACTGCTAAATCCTCCTTCCAAGGACGGTTTTCATGTCCTTTTTCGTTGGTGCTCTATAGTAGAGAATGTAGCCCATTTCTTCCACCTCATGGGCTATACCTTGACCTGTCTTATTAGCGGGGGCTATTGAGCGCACTGTTGTTCTTTCATTGGAGGTGGGCTGGCGACGGCGGTATGTAGGCTGTGTTGGCAAGAGGTGGTCGGGTGGATCGTGGATTATCGGTTACAGAACAGGCTCCTCTAGGTGGGTTTGGGGCACCGCCAAGTCCTTAGAGTTTTAAGCGTTTGTGCTCGTAATTCTCGGGCGGATACGTTGGTGGGGAAAAGGTATCTAGATTTAGGGCTAGGCATAGTGGGGTATCTAATCCCAGTTTGTGTCCTAGCTTTCGTGGGTTTAAGTTAGTCGTTAGGTTTAAGATGTTGTGTTGGGTTTTGGTGGATCTTGGGCTTATGACAGCTTAGTTGCATTTTAATCTTAATTGGTGGGGATAACGTATGGCCACTCTTTACGCCGGTGACTATTGATTCGGGCTTCTTGTATGACCGCGGTGGCTGGCACAAGATTTACCAGCCCTGTGGGCTGCTATGGCTAAGTCAAGTTTACACTTATTGCTTAATGTTAATTACTGCTGAGTACCCGTGGGGGTGTGGCAGGGCAAGGTGTTTTGGGCTACATACTTGGGTGTGCCTGATACCTACTCCTCTTGCTTGTGGGTGAAAGGTTTGAGGGTATTTTCACTGGGGCGCAGATACTTGCATGTATATGTCTAGCAGAAACCAATAGTAAGGTTAGGACTAAGTCTTTTGCTCTCGGGTATTGGGTACCGTCTTGGCATCTTCAGTACCATGCTTTGATGGATTAAGCTACGAGGGCGAATCTAGGGCAATTGGAGTGAGCATGGTTTGACAATATAAATAAAGTCTGATTTCAATGGTTTTGTGCGGAAATGATTTTTGTTTCGTGGTGTGTTTGGTACTGGAGTTTTATTAATAAAAAAGAATGTTTTATAGGATGGTGTATGCGTACTCTGTCAAAGACGGATTGAAAAAAAGGGTTTGTGGTGTTTAAAGAGAATTGTTTAAACGTAAATTAATTTTAAAAAACGTTTTAAAAACGTTTTAAAAATTAAATAAAAAATGAAGATAAAAATGTGGGAAATCTTCTAGTTTTGTTGAGAAAATAGAGGAGTTGAAAATTCGTAAAAATATGTCCGGCAAGCATTCACTAAATAGCACCATGTTGTCGGGGGGGGAGGAACCATAACCAAATGCGATCCAAAGTGCATCAGTGTCAAGGTGATACCAAATACACGCAAACCGTATCATTGAGGGACACGAGAGGTCTAGAACAGGACGGAAGGCAGGTGTAGTCCAGGCTTCACTTGAGTAGGACTCTGGCGACGGCACTGTGAAGGGCAACCTGTGAAGAAGCCCCGAAAAAAGAGGAACCAACAGCAAAAGATGAGATAAGATGCCGCGATCACGGACTAAAGAGGGGAAAACCATCCACAGATGACTTCGTGAAAAGTGAGGAAATCAGGAGTAAAGCGGGTGATGGCCCTGACCGAGGAACCAGAGGCGCAAAAGAGCAAGAGGGGCGAGGGGTGTAGGGGGAAAGAATGGGCCTGAAGCTAGTCATGATAAACATTACGAGCAGGGGTTGCTGATCTCTCGTGAGGGGTACGATCAATAAATCCATCTGGTACGTCTAGCATAACCAGATGTGGAGGCTACATGAATATGCAAGATTATGTCCGGTAAGCATTCATAGTTAGTGTCTCTTGGGGGGGGAGGGACAAAGGACATGGTGGTTAGCTAGATGGGTCCTAGAACATGCACTAGATTGTACATTGGGATAAATGGGGATTAAAGGTGGATGTCCGTCTACATATAATGGGCTTAGAACGTATATAGATTGTATTACTGTGACCATAATGTATGGGGCATATAAAAATATGCACGACGTACATAGAAAATACCCCCCTGGGGGGGAAGGGGGGGGTACATTCAATAGGGGAGTTGTATTAAAAATGGGTTGTTCCTGTAGTTGAGAACAACAATGGCTTTTCAAGCCGTAGTCCTTGGGGTGAAACCAAGCGGGAATATATGACCTATTTTGTGATTTTTCTTGGGGTGAGTTTTGTGTTGGGGGCTTTGGCTGTGGCGTCTAACCCTTCTCCCTATTATGGGGTGGTGGGGTTGGTGTTGGGGTCTGTGGTAGGGTGTGGGTGATTGATGAGTTTGGGTGTTTCTTTTGTTTCTTTGGCGTTGTTTATGATTTATTTGGGGGGTATGTTAGTAGTTTTTGTTTATTCAGTGTCTTTGGCAGCTGACCCCTATCCAGAGGCATGGGGGGATTGGGGGGTAGTGGGGTATGGGTTGGGGTTGGTTTTGGTAGTTGTTTTGGGGGTGGTGTTGGGCGGTGGTGTTGAGTTTTGCAAGGAAGGGGTGGTGACTGTTGATGGTGGTGGGGTGTCCTTGGTACGGTTAGATTTTAGTGGGGTTGCGATGTTTTACTCATATGGGGTTGGGTTGTTTTTGATTGCTGGGTGAGGTTTGTTGTTAGTTTTGTTCGTTGTGTTGGAGCTTGTTCGAGGGTTGTCTCGGGGGGCTATTCGGGCTGTCTAGGGGAGTCAGAAAGTAGTTTATTTGAAAACACCAGCTTTGGGAGCTGGAGAGAGAGGTTTAAGTCCTTTTTTTCTGAGTTCACTCTAAGAAGGGGAAGGTCTTCAGTCTTTGGTTTACAAGACCAATGTTTTTTATAAACTATTAGAGTATTAGAGTTTAAGTATTTTGTTTTCTAAAGTTCCGACAATGGGGAAGAGGATTAGGAGGGTGGTAAAGTAAGAGAGGGATGCTAGTTGGCCAATGATGATGAAGGGGTGTTCTACTGGCTGGCTGCCAATTCAGGTGAGAATGAAGAGGTTGGCTGCTAGAAGTCAGAATAGTAATTGGGATAAGGGACGGAATGTTATGGTTCGTTGTTTGGATTTATGGAGGAGTGGAATTAGAAAGAGGATAAACACGGAAGCTGCTAGTGCGAGAACACCTCCGAGTTTGTTCGGGATGGAGCGTAGGATAGCATAGGCAAATAGGAAATATCATTCTGGCTTGATGTGCGGGGGTGTTGTTAGGGGGTTGGCTGGAGTAAAGTTTTCTGGGTCGCCCAAAAGGTTGGGGGAGAATAGGGCTAGTGTGAGTAGGGGGGTGATTATGAGTGCTAGTCCCAGGATGTCCTTGAGGGAGTAGTACGGGTGGAAGGGGATCTTGTCAGAGTTTGAGGAGATCCCAAGGGGGTTATTTGAGCCTGATTCGTGTAAGAAGGCGAGGTGAATGATGGTAATTCCTGCGATGATGAAGGGCAGGAGGAAGTGGAGGGCGAAAAATCGGGTGAGGGTTGGGTTGTCCACTGAAAATCCCCCTCAGGCCCACTCCACTAAGGTCTGTCCGATGTACGGGACGGCTGAGAATAGGTTGGTGATGACAGTAGCCCCTCAGAAGGATATTTGCCCCCATGGGAGGACGTAGCCTACGAAGGCGGTGGCTATGAGTGTTAGGAGGAGGATGACCCCTGTGTTTCAAGTCTCTTTGTAGAGATAGGAGCCGTAGTAGATGCCCCGTCCGATGTGTAAGTAGATACAGATGAAGAAGAATGAGGCGCCGTTTGCGTGTAGGTTGCGAATTAGTCACCCATACTGTACGTTTCGATGTATGTGCGACTGAGGAGAAAGCTAGGGTGGTGTCTGCGGTGTAGTGCGCAGCCAGGAGGAGTCCTGTAATGATTTGGGTAGCCAGGCAGACTGCTAGTAGGGAGCCGAAGTTTCATCAGGCGGAATGTTGGATGGGGTTGGGAGGTCAATTAGGGAGTTGTTAATGATTTTTATAAGTGGGTGGGATTTTCGAATGTTGGGGGCCATTAGTTGTTTGGGAGAATTAGGATAATTGTTATGATTGTGAGGGCGAATGATCCTAGGTATGTTTTGATTATGCCCGTGTGAGAGAGGTGGAGAGTTTGGCCATTGTTAGGTGTAGGTTTGCAAGGCCCTCAGGGCCCATTTTTTTATATCATGCCATATCAATCAGGTGGGAGGCGATTTTTTGGCCTGCGTGGAGGGGAATGAGGGGGTTAAGTCGATGTGTGAGGTGATTGAAGTAGCCCAGTGAGAGGGAGAAGTTCGTAAGGGGGTTTTGTTTTGGGGAGGGGAGAGTGTTGGATAGCTCAAGGGCTAGGGTGAGTCCTAGGACGGTGACAATAATGGCGGCAGTTTTTGTGATGGTTGGCATGGTTATTGGGGTGTTTTCGTTGGTAGCATGATGGAGGAAATTAGGAGGCCCGCTATAATGCTGCCTAGGGCTAGTCGGATGATTGGGAAAATGGCTGATGGGGTGGTTTCGTTGATCGGTGTAATTGGCGGGGTGCGATTAAATCCTGTTTGGACTAGGATTGTTATGCGTAGGCTGTAGGTTGCGGTGAAGGATGTGGCGAGTAGTGTGAGTGTTAGGGCTCAAGTGTTAGTGTATGAGGTGTTTAGGCTTTCGATAATGAGGTCTTTAGAGTAGAAGCCAGCTAGGAAGGGAGTTCCGATTAGAGCGAGGTTGCCGATGGTGAGGCATGAAGTAGTTATAGGGAGGGTTTTTTTGTAGGTGGCCTATTTTGCGGATGTCTTGTTCTCCGTTTAGGCTGTGGATGATTAGGCCCGAGCAGAGGAATAGTATGGCCTTGAAGAAGGCATGGGTGGAGATGTGGAGGAAGGCTAGTTGGGGAAGGTCAAGTCCGATTGTGACTATTATGAGGCCTAGTTGGCTTGAGGTGGAGAAGGCAATAATTTTTTTTGATATCATTTTGGGTGAGGGCGCATGTGGCGGCAAAGAGTGTGGATAGGGCACCGAGACAAAGGCATGTGGTTAGGGCTGCTTTATTAGAGGCCAAGAGTGGGTGCATGCGGATGAGGAGGAAGATTCCTGCTACTACTATTGTACTGGAGTGGAGTAGTGCGGAGACTGGT